>NW_021319966.1:175431-218201 GCF_001605985.2 Dendrobium catenatum | reverse complement strand
GGACAATGAGTGATGGCAAGAGGAAGGAAGGCAGCCATTCCTAAAGAGAGAAAACTTATTCCTACAGGTAAAAGGCCAGATTAAAGCAGTGACTTTCCCAGGAGGAAAATGCATCTGGTAGAGAGAGAAAGAGAAGAAATATTTTTGTTTAATTTTTGGTAGGTCCCATTATTGATTGAATTCTTACATAGACCGGTTGGTGGGTCTATTTTCCAAGACATGATAAAACTACGAGGACAACCCTATCTTCCTTTGGTCACGCGCATGGCTTACTTTATCGTCATGTCTTCGTCATGCTCTTCTGACAAATTATTATTATTTTTTTTATATTTTGATTAAATTTTCAGTAGAGGGTGTTAATTCGGGTCAACGGGTTGGGTTCGAATCGAATCCGGAACTGACATGGCACTATTCGGATCAACCCGACCCGACACGAATGACCCAAAGTGGACCTAAAATTGCTAATTTTTGGGTCAAAAATAGGTTCAATCTTCGATTTTCTGGTCAAAATCGGGTCAATCTCGAATTTTCGAATCAAATAGGAGTTTTCGTGTCAATTTTGGGTTGCTGGGTCAACCGAACCCGATCCGATTTTTAAAATGGGTTGATTTGTTGAACCCGAACCCGACCCGTTTCGAGTTCGAGTTGACCCTAACTCGAATTATTTCGGGTCGGATTCGGGTCATGTTTCAGGTCGTGTCCAAAATTGACACCCCTAAATTTTTCAGCTGTTAATAATAATTTTAATGTTAGAAAACTAATTTAATATTTTTTGTTAATGAAATTAGTTGACAGTTACCTTCTCTATTGGTCTTCTACTTAAATGCAAATAAAAACTTTGAAGAAAATATGGTTAGCCCAAACGATAAATCATCTTCGAGCTTAGCTCACTAATCATTTATTAAATAATCCCATGCAATTACACCATTAACTAATTAAAAATCATTTATTAAACAAATAATCAAGTAATTCAATAATTATATATGTTCATTAAAAACATTTAAATATAATAAATTTATGTGAATATATATGCATCATATCATATGGTCCACACTTTCACCCATCAAATTTGACTTTAAATGACTTCATTTCTACTACAAAAGTATTTAAAAATGTCAAAATCAATTGGCTGAATAGAACCATTTGCAAAGGCGTGGCAGTATACAATACACAAATATATTATAAACAACTAAGAACTTTCTCTAAATCAAATACTACCACGTCGCCATGTCGCCAGCCTTCTCAGTTCTTCCTGCAGCATTAAATAATGGTATTATTATTGTTAATTAGTTTACATAATCCTCTGTACGACGAACTGTTGTTAGTCTTAATCAGCCTAATTAGCGTAAAATGGAGTAATTAAAAAACTGTTAGATTCTAATAGCTTTCTGCATCATGGCTTTGATAGAAAGGCACCTTTCTCATCACATGCTTCTATTGTGTTCATATTATGATGGGCAGACAGGAGATCTTTCTCTTATTCGGTTCAATTAATCAAGCTTCAAGCAAGATCTTACCTGCAGAACTGGATTCAAAAGTATCTTCTTTAATTATATTTTTAAGTGAATGATTAGCTAGTGCTGGGGATGTAATTAGTTTAATTTCTCTCAGGTAGGATATAATTAACAAACTAAATTTTAATTATCTGCATTTGATTATGTTGGGCTCGATAATTAGATTGAATTTATTTAATTTGTTCAGTACTTAACAAACATTATTTGATTTGCTATGTTAATAGATGATTAGCTCTATGGAATGGATGAGTTATTTTGTATTGTTGCAAATAACCATTTTTTTAATTTATGTCTTTATTAAGATAATATTAAATAAATAAAAAGCTATAGCAAAATAATGGTTTAAAATATTAAAAAATATATTCATAAAAGATAATAGAAAAATCTTATTTTATGTATTAATATAAATGAAATTACTAAAATTTTCAAGCCAAATGAATAATAATAATAATAAGGGATGATAAATGCAAAAATTAAGTATGACATAATAATACCCTAAACCCTAATTGCTCCTTAAAGAAATCATTTCTCCCTGATTTTAACTACAACCATTAATTGCACAAGTACAACACCCTCATCTTCTTTATTTAGGCTTTGTTTAGAATAACTTTTCGACTATTTTTCCAGTAAAAAAAATAATTAGTAAAAAATAATGTGTTTGGAAGTTAGCTTTTTCACCGCTATTGAAAAATTTTCTTTTATAAAGTTGTTTTTGTAAAAACATTTTTCAAACTCTAACTGATAAAGGAGCTTTAATTTTAAAAGAAAAAAATAGAAAATCGGTAAAATAAAGCTTTAGATTTCGTTTGGGACAACTTTTTTGTTGCTTTTTAAAACAATTTTTTAGTATAAAAAAATAATTTTTTACTAAAAAAGTGCTTTGAGAACCGAAAAAAGCCGTTCTTAGGCTTCGTTTGAAATTGTTTTCTAAAGCAATTTTTAGTATAAAAATTTATTTAAAATGATGAAAAATAGTGGCCAAACGCTATCCCAAATGGAGCCTTAGTTATAAGAGTTTAAATATAAGTATAATTTTTAAATAATTCATAAAAATTAAATGGACAATTTTTATTTAATTATCATAAAATAAATCAATTTAAAGATTATATAGTTTTATTAGGATAATATTTTTTTAAAGAGGTTGCATCTACCACTATCTACCCAAGTGGAAGCCTAATGATCTTTTGGAGTTCCATGATGAGACAGCTTTCTTAACCTCTCACAAATGAGATTCCTCGTTTTTCATGCACTTGACTTCTTTCTACTTGTAAAGGTCACTAATCACTTTCATATTATCAGTTAATCTTTTCATTTTTCGAAGCTAACACTTTAACTAATCACTTTGATATTTTCTTAGGGCAGCTTAAGCTTTTTTATTTTAGCCTCAATTTTAAAAATATTTTTTTCAAAAATACCTCTGTACAAATAGAAATTTAAAATAACGGTGAAAAAACTGTCTTCAAAATACATATTATTTTTTATTTACTATTTTTCTTGAAACAAAACAAAAAATTTAATTTTTCATGCATGATTATATATCAAATATGTTCTATAACTAAACCATGCGATGTCTACCAAAGCCTAAGTTTATATATATATATTAATAATCATAATTAAGCATCTTAATCACATAGTTTATTCATTTCCTCTTCATGTTATTAACAAACTTCCATTCTCCTTAATCAAATCTGTCGGCCATGCACTAATTAATTAAGATTATTACCATAATTAATACAACTATTTCCTCAACTGTCGACCTCTTGTTTCCATGTGCTTATTATTTTCTGAATGATAATCTAAATTAAGCAAAGCTAAGACTGAAGTTCAGCATATTGGCTTCCATATTTAATGATTCTTCTTGTTTTGGCCGTTCATGCTTCCAAATTTTAGGGTTTGAGGGATCTATGTATCTTCTTCTTGTTGTGATGATGATAAATATATGGAAGGATATAATGCCTAACCAAATAGATATTTAAGGAGCAGAACTCACCAAATTAGAGAAGAAAACAGCGAAGAGATCTGAACCATAAATATGGGAGTCTGAATAGTTAAAGCAGATGGGACATGGGAGTTTCTACCATGTCTTGTCTTTCCTTCTTTGCATGTTTCAGAGCCATAAAAGCATACAAAACATATAAATTTTCTTGCGTTGGTGTATATATTTCTTACTTTTATTGTTATCTTCGCCTGTAGTGACCATGCAACTGAGCCCACCTCATTAAAACCTTCCAGTAAGTGCTGAGAGAGAGAGAGAGAGAGAGAAGAGAATGGAGAAGAGCTGGAATGAAAGAGAAAGGTGAGGAAGAAAAGTGAAGGGGAGTAGATTCCTTCTTTGTTTTGTGGAGAGAAAGTAATAGAATACAGCAGAGTGGCTGGGGAGATATGGGGCCCAAAGACTGGGCTTTGAGGTTCACACACAACTCCTCTCATTTTCAACATGAGGTTTCTAGAGTAACGTGAATGATTCAGACTTTAGCTTTTCATTATTATTATTAATATTTTATTTTATTTTTTTAGGGACTTTTGATCTTTATGATGAGAGTCAAATTTTTACGCATTCTTTAGCTAATTCAGCTACACTTTCTGTTGTTTGATTTGATGTTAGTTTAGCAGAAATTCACTCTACCCAGCTTGATTTTTGTGTCAAACCATATAATAATTTATTTGATTTCTTTCAAAAAAAAATCAACTTTCATTCATTAAATATTCTAAAATCTATATATATACTACAAATACATACATACATAAATATACATAGGTGTGTGCATATAATATATCTACAGATAAATTTAGGCTTCATTTGAGATGAATTTCTTATTGCTTAAAAAAACAACCATCTAGTACAAAAACTAAAGAAACTGTTTTTTAAAAGTAATAAGAAAGCCAACCCAAACGAAGCCTTATTCATTCAAATATTCATACTTTGCTTCATCTTTGAGCTCTCATTAACAAATATGACGATTCGAGTCAAGCTCCATTTGGAATTGCTTTTTCAGTAATTTTTTTTTTTTTAAGAAGCAGAAGGAAAGTCATCCAAAATAAAGCCTTAGATTTCATTTGTGACAGCTTTCTTATTGCTTCTTAAAATTACTTTCTACTACAAAAAGTTTAATTTTTATACTAAAAAACTATTTTAAAAAATAATAAGAAAGTCATCCCAAATCAAACATTAATCACTCAACTTTGAACTTTTCGTAACTTCTACGCATTAGAGTTTGGTTCACATAACCATTATGTATCACCTCAGGTTTTGACTCACATTGAAATTTGATCGAGGCAAACGACTAGATCAGCCATAAGCCAATTTTAGCTTTGCTTGGTCTGTTAGGTGATTTGAGAAGCCATTGTAGCTCACATCTATTTAAACTATAAAGATAGATACTTAGAAAATAACCAAATGCATACACATAAATCTCTTCATAAGTTCTGAGTTCTCATCATGAGTAATTTTGAAGGAGAAAGGTAACTCAACAGTAGATTCCATCATTGTTCAATCAGGAAAAAAAGAAGAAAAAAAAAAAATACAGTAGCTACAGGCATGGCCTTGGAGATACAGAGTCCAAAGCCTGAGCTGTGCGGGCCACGCCCATATCTTCTCCCACTCCTCCTTACCCTTTTCAACCTGATGTTTCCTGAGACCTCACTCTGTGATATCTCATACCCACCCGATCGCACCAGACATGGCCGTACACTCGAATTCCTCAAAATAAAAATAAAATTAAAAATAAAAAGGTCCACTGCAGATTGCCCGGAAAACCAGGGATCTTTCTCTCTCTCTCTTTCTCTCTCTCTCTCTCTTTCTTCCTTTCCCACACTCTTTCTCTGCGTCCTTTCAATTTCTTCTCAATCTTTCTCACTAGTTCCCTCACAAGTCAATCAAAGCGTCACTTGTAGGAGGAGGGGATTGGTTGGTGGGATTCTCGGAACATGGCTTCTGATTTTCCTCCACCCATTTTGGAATTCCTGTAACAATTCACATTGATAGCTCCTGTAAGTTTACTGTTTCTTGTACTGGGAAGATCGGAGAGCAGAAGGGGAAAAAAAGCACAGATTTTTATGCAATAATGAGTTAAAAATTTCACCTTTACTATAGCTGGTGGCCGGAGGCTTTCCTGCTCATCACCTGAGAACCAGTAATCAAATGCCCACATTCTAAATTCACTCCAAAGAGCCTCAGCTTCTTCGAATTCCCCGTGCTTGCTTCTGTCGCCTCTGAACTCTGCTCTTCTGCTCAAAACAAAAAACAGATAAAAAAAATTAAAAAATTTTATATCTTCGCAACTGAACATAAAGAAAAATTGTTAATCTTTGGCTAGCTGAGTAATTAATAATGGCCGAATCCTACCCTGAGGAATTGAGTTGAGATACAAGTAAGAAGAGGAAGGCAAGCTTGCACTTTGACAGAAAGCTGGGTTCCAGTGCATCGCCGGCGGCTGCGGCGCTGAGCCCGCCGTAATGGAATCCTGTCCAGTTCCTCTACGCCGGCTGCCGACAAAGAGGCGGTCACCATTACCCCGGCGGCGGAGGAAAATAACAACATCACCTGCATCAAGCTGCTTCTCTTTCACAAACCTGCTCCATCCTTTAGTCAGCACATAGCTCTGACTACTCGTCCAGTAAGAGTAACGAAACCTCCATATTTTCCCGTTCTCATCCTCAAAGCTCAGTAAAAGACCCTTCTCCCCCGCCTCTGCATCCAGCGGAAAATACTTCTCTGCATACTGCTTCGGAATCACAAGCCTGTTCAGCTTCCCAACATCGCTCGGCGTTAATGGCTTCTCAAACATAGGTTCTTTCTCACAGTTCATTCCTTCTCCAAGCTGCTGGCTTTGATGGCGATGGTAGGTTTCCATGGTCGTGTCCCAAATCCAAGCTTGTTGAGTTGGATAAACGAAGTGGTTTGCAGGCATAGTAGAAGTAGGAGGAGGAAGAAGAAGAAAGACAAGAGTCTCCGTGCAGAGCTCCAGAAGCTGTGTTGAGCAACTACCAGATATTGCTGCCCTGCATTTATAACAATTCAAGTGCAAAAGAAGTATTTTTTTCATGAAAATTTTATCAGAGAGAGAGAGAGAGAGAGAGAAAGAGAGAGATTAGTAGGTGAGATTCATTGATCTGAAAAGATGAGGTGGGATTAAAGGGTTTTTTAAACTGGCGAAGAGGGGGAGAGAGGACAAGAAGAATCAAAGGGTTTAAAGATCGTAGGGTTGGTGTACATATATGCTGTGTAATTATTCTATGGTTGTTAGCGGGGAATGATGATCAGGTGGAGGGAGTGGAAAAAGTCAGTTCTGGAAAATGAGACTGAATCATGGCCGTCCATTTGAACTTTTTTCATTATTGATTAATTAACATCATCATCTCCATGTGAGTTTGTTGCTCCCAACACAGACATTTAATTGCACAGAGGGCTTTCCTGAAAAATATAATATCTGAAATTAATTAAATTTATGTTTCATTTAACATAATTTTCTTACTCCTTACTCCTTTATATAGTATTTTTTTAATATGAAAAATAAATTTTTACAATTAAAAAATTTAAAATTTAAAATAAACTGTTTCATTGCACAGAGGGCTTTCCTTACTCCTTTATATGAACTGAAATTTGCTTGATGGAGTTGAAGAAGTTGCATTAATTTTCAGGATAGAACTGAAAGATTTCATCCCTGTTGAAAAGAAACAATGATTATGAAGGAATTTGAAAAAAAAAGCTATTAGAACTTGTAATAATTGTTATGTAAATCTTTCCGTATCAAATTTAGCATTGATTGGGAAAGATTTTATTTGCTGATTAATGCATAAATTAGGATATTTGATTAATACTTTGATTATAAATATATTTTTAGGGTAGTTTGACAATGGGTGGATTTATTTGGACCAAATCAGCCAACCAAACCGACTTCATCTCTATCGTTATATGTAATTTCTAGCTTTCTTCAATAATTTCCTTCAAAGGGATTCTTGAGATAGCCTTACTCTATAAATAGGGGTTGTCTCCTCCCTTGTAGGTAGATTTTGAGATGATAAGAATTGTTTCTTTTAGTTTATTTTGAGCTCTGTATTCTAAAGAAATTCAGGTGGTGTTACCTGGCCTTGTTCGATGTCACTGTTGTAAGAGTGTAAGAGAGCAAATTGTAATCATATTTCTGCACAATATTGAATTCATCCTCTCCCCGTGGACGTAGTCAATTCTTTGCCAAATCACGTAAATCATATCGTGCTCATTAGGTTTGGTTGTGTGATTAGTGTTATTTTCCGTTGATTTGCACAACAATAGTCACATGCTAAAAACTTGTGCTTATAGAATGTGCATTTGTTTTTTTTTATATTGTACAAAGATCTTATATGTATCGATAGAAGTTGTATGAACTAAATTTATTCATATGAGAAATCTAAGAAAAGAAAATTCACGGGGTATGTTAATAATCCACTATATAGTTAGAGGTATAAGAATATGAATATTCACAATTAAAGATGAGATTGCACAATTGAAAATAATTATTTGAGTAATTCCCTTTATATGAACTATAGAATTTAGGCGTTAGCATGCCAAAGATGGACATTGATATGGTGATCGTTAAAAACTATAGTGACAGTGATTGCTAATGGTGGTTACTAATGATGATTGTTAGAAATCACAATAGAGTTTTTTAAGCTCTCTCTCAACATCTCCTATATGTAGAATGATGCTCTATTTTTTTTAACTTTTTTAAGAATAAAAAACACTCAATTGAACACTTCATATTGAACTTCTTGATCATAAATCATAAATCATTTATGGGTGTCAATATTAATCTCCTTGATCATAAATATCTCACTTGGCTTAACCCTAATTAGTCAAAACCAAATGAGTTGGAAATGATTTATCATAAAAAAAAAAAGAGGAGGAAATGATTTATCATAGTTTCGATGTTTAGATAGGCAAGAATAATTATAACAAGTTTTGTTTTAGCCATTTATAAATATGATGATATACTATATCTTGAATCAGGTTTCGTTGGGACGGCTTTCTTACTATTTTGTAAAACTATTTTTTAGTACAAAAAATTATGAAAAACAGGAAAAAGGTCATCCTTACTGATTTTTAAAATAGCTTCTTAGCACAAAAGTTTAAATTTTTATACTAGGAAGCCGCTTCAAGAAGCAGTAAAAAAGTCGTCCCAAATGAAGCCTTAGTGTCAAAAACAAATTTTATATGAATAAGAGGTCAAAAATGAATTTACTATTTTGTTTGTTGTACTTATAAGAGAACATTTAGCATCATTACATAAGAAAATATAGCCCTTTTAAACTAATCCTCTACGCTTTAGCTTCTACCTGATTCAATGTCGCACGAGATAAACTATTGCTGCTGATGTGAACAAAGCTGTAAAGGGCAACACATGCTATTTTTTTAATGGTTTTTAATGAAAAGTAGGTGCCAGGACCTTCTCAATTAAAGCTTAGAATAGTAGATAAGTATAAATGTGCTATAAATATATATATATATATATGTTGCATGTTTTTACAACTAATGGATGATCCATAAATTCATCTGATCCTCTTGGAATTTTTAGATGATAAAAGGTTTAGATATTTTGAATTTTAAAAAAATTTGATATGATTTTTTAAATCAGGTGAATTTTAGTGAATTTGTAATCGAGTTGACGCAGTTTAAAGAGATGAAAGTAGTAGTAGTAGGGAGAATACTTCGTTTTGAATCCAAATCGGTTTAAATTAAGTGCTTAAAAGCATAATGAGAAGTTTCTTAATACGGGTGCCAATAAATGATCAGACCTGCTGTTCCAACAAAAATAAATAGGTTTGATCAATTGATCCATTTAATAAACGGGTCAGATTCGAGTTTACATGCATATCCATTTTTTACCAAAAAAATGATTTGTTTAATATTTTTTCCTAGATTTTTATTTTATTTTATTTTTGGGTATAATTTTCTTAATTTTTATTAAATATCTTAAATTTTATACTTAATAAACTACAAACAATTTCAAGTTAGAAAAGATTTTTTTAACCAAATTGAGTTAAAGAGTTGGATTCAAGTTATTTGGGTTGTTAGAGGTTCGAGTTCGGGTTGGTTTTTTGACCCGTTTATTGTATTGAATATGTAGGGCTTGAAAAGATTGGATTCATGTAGGTCAATTTTAGGTCAGACCTGATCCCGACCCATCTACCCGTTTTGACACCCTTACTTCTCAAGATCATTTAGAGGGACAAGTATTCTCCAAAATTGAAGTGTTTATAGTCGGAACAAAGTATCTTGAAGAGGCGAATCTAAATTGGCATGCCTAAAATATCTCTATTATGAGCTCATTAAGATACTAAAATATACAAAATATAATAAAGGATGAAGAAGAGGGTTTCAACCATCCAATGAAAAGTTCCAAATTTGTAATAGAAATAATTGAAACACTTCTCTAAGAATTTATGAATAAGTCTTAAAATTTTTAATGCACAAAATTCCCAAATTTAGATATTTATAAAGTTTGAACACTTTTTGGAAACCCAATCAGCCATATTTGAATTTTGCTTGGTCGAACTTATCCTTCTTCTCCCTTGGTTTTTACGTAGTTCAATATTTCCTTTATTTAGGACGACAATTGTGTCAAAATCCTTCAAACAATAACTTTTAATGTTAGCATCACCCACCATTATTGATCGACACTAAAAATCATTGTTGCCTAGTCTATTGTTGCCTACTATCAATTGATATCAACATTCATCGTCACTTATCATCTATTGCATGTTATTGATTGATGTTGGCAATCACCATTGCCTAACCAATGTCACTCATTTTTGACATATACAAGTCTCATTTTTCATCCTTTGATGCCCATCATCAATCAATTTTGATGACTCCATTGTCCATCCAACATAACTAGCTATTGTCTAACACCAATAATAAATGTATTCCATCCTCTAATGCTTTTTGTTAAATAGTGTTGCAACCATCATCACCCATTATCTGATTCGTGTTATCGCTCATTCTCTAAAATAGTCGCCCTCCACCATTGTCAACCAATATTGACATTTGTCATTTCCTGGTAACGTACCATCCCCTCTATCACCTTTCAATAATCTCCACAACTATTCTCAGAGACATCTCTTATTGTTCAAGTATTACAATCATTCAATCATGGAGAAGGGCTAACCCTTATTACCTTCAACAACTATAATGGAATTATTTAAATTAGGATATCTATTTTTTGGATTTTCTATTAAAAAATATTTTGTCTCATATGATTGCTAAAATTATTAGAACACTCTTTAGAGAATATCAACATCTAGGGATGTATGGATGTATGTATAGAAAAAAATCAACTAATTTTGAGGAATGTAAGAAAATATATATTATTTTCAATTTCATCTAAATTTTAGAATTTATTCTCCATAAATAATATTATTTTGGCATAAAAATTCAAAGATAAATCTTGCATTGTGAATATCATATGCATAAAATTTTAAAATCTTACCACTCATAGTTTAACCACAAAATATTGTTGAATCCAAAACATAATAATTAATAAATTTTTTTCAGAGACCAACATGACAAAATTTTGAGCCAATTTTTTTGGGCAAAGCACATATGTATATTGAATAATCTAGAGCAAAAAAATATACAAAATTAGAAGAAAATGACAAAAGATTCACCAAAAATCATTCAAAATTACCCAAAAAAAAGGATATTAAGGTAACCACATGTAAATTTGAAGGAACCTTCATTTATTATTTTATTTTGAACCACACTATTATTGGTCGTCGTGACATCAATCTCCATCACCCACTTATTACAGGTCGACTTTGGGGTCACTTAATTTCCATGTACCTTTTTTTAGAAGGAAAAAAAGGGAGAATTGATGAGAGAGTGATGAATTTTGATCTTCAGTCATAGTTATGCTTATTGTAAGATAACTTTTTTTCATACTCTTTTAACAAAAAAAAAATCTGAGCATCAGGATGAAAATTGTGATCAATCTGCCTGATTTTGATTCATGTGCACAACCATGCAAGTTAACCAAAATTTTGGAGGAAGACTGATCCTCGAAGCAAAAATTATATATGATCTGTCATAGCCCACCCTCCTATGTCAACTTTCAGTTGATGTTAACGATTGTTGCCACACATTTATCATTGCCCAACATCTACCATCACGAACAACTATAATCATTACCAGTCTTGCGATACTCCTCATCAACTAATGTCGACAACCATAATCACATATCCTTTAACATTAATGACTACCTATTTTATAATATCAACATCCATCATTGTCATCATCTGACATTGATATTAGTAGCCACCTGTCATTTATCCTCGCCTGTCATTTATCCTCATGCTCGATAAATTCATATATGGGAAAATTCTTGTAACTTTTAACCTTGATACATGATAAAAAATCACCTTGATATAATGTGAATGTTGAGGAATATTTGAATTGGAAACCATCAAAATTCTATATGTAAACATTCTAACATTGATCTCACCAAACTTATAGTCAGACTAAACATTTCGACAAGATAAACCCGATAGCACCAAAATCTATCTAATCTGAGTTCAAATGGGCTCAAATCAAGGCACTAAAGCTTATTTGATAGCTTAAAAGCATTTATTTAATAACATAATTATTTTCAAATATGACATATTTATAGTTAAATCAAGCGGCTCGACGAGATGAATCCAATGAGCCTAAAATCACTTAATTCTAACATCATTAAGGCAATTAAATGCTTAGAAACCACTTCATCATAAAAAAAAAAAAATAGTATGGAATGTCTGATGAAGCAGTCCTAATTTGTCCTTGATTTTCTTCTTATTTACGGAGCATGCTACTTCTAATTAAAAACCTATAAATTAGCCCTTATTTTCACATGAAAAGGGAGAAAAAAAGGAGAAGAGAGAACTAGTGAGATCTCTATTGTATTTTCCAATCATCGCAGTTGACGACCACTAATAACTATTGTCACCGAAAACCACCGTCACCATCGATGATCAACTTAAAAATTCATCTCTTTCTCCAGAACATTAAGAAGATTTAACCTTATTGTTGGGTATATTTGTTCACACGTGGGCATCAGTTTTCTCAAATCCTTCTTGGAAAAATTAAATATTATTGCTGGGTCTAGATCGTCTATATGTGAATATTTGATTTTTGTACTATTCCTCTTCTTTAACAGTGAATAAAAAAGATCTTTATATCACTCATTATATATTGAATTTGCAACTGGGCTAGTTAGATCCCGTAATTTTTTCCCTTTCTGAATTCATCACATAAAAAGTTCTTTTAATCTTATTATTTTTATCTATTCGAATTAAATTTTTACACGCTGTTAAGACATAAAATATAAACCCTTCTAACTAAAATTTTCTAGCACACAACAAACCTGCATATTTAAACTAGATCTCGTGATCTTTTTAGAAATTTTCCTTTAAAAAGTATACATCTCATATGTACTATATAAGTTATTTATTCAAATATCCAGGATTTCTGTGCCACATTAAAATTCTAATTTTTCTCCCTATCAACATCAATATTTTTATCACTCAACAATAATTGATTAAAATTATGATATGTCTGCTTTGGAATGACACTAAGATCACAACTCTTACAGTATTTTGTCCACTACCCTCGACAAATTCTTCGTTTATAGCAGTGCATGTATCTCTACAAATAATTCTCTCTTCAGCAAAGGACAATCTCCTCAAATGCACATGGTTTTATTTTACCAATATTATATAAATTAAACTACTTTATGGTCATTTGTCATCATCATAACACAGTGTTTCGTTGTACCTTGAAGCTGATCCATTTTAGTTATCTCATCAGCAAACTTTTTTTTTTTCCATTCTTTTCAGGTCTGTGGCAGATATTGCTGAACAAGAGAGATTATTATGTATAGACACCGGATATAGCTTATCGTTTAGAGACGACTCAGGTGCAGTCACATCATTTAATACATAGTAATACCGAACTTAGTACCAAACAATATCGAGCTTGGTACCGAGAAGTACCGAGCCACGATATCTAGTAGAGGGTGATGTACGTGGCACATTTTCGACGATGATCGGCATCCGCGCACAAAATAATTTGCTCAGAAGAAGACCTTCTGCATGATCTTAAGAAGAAAAAAAAAAAAAAAACTTTACTGTTTTCCTAGCACTTTCAGTTGTATTTTGAAACAGTAAAAGCTACAATTAATCTTCCTTTATTTGATAATCAATATGAACTGATCAAACAGTTTATTTCTTGGGATCAGAAAAGGGAGGCAAAGAGATAGAAGGATACTATTTCCTCACGTGGGAAAGAACAATGAATTATTAGGCTGCATGCCCTTAGTCTGTAGGGGTCCAGCACCTTAGAACACATGCAATTTTTTTAAAAAGAAACGGACCAAATTATGGAATCATATGGACCTTTAAAGATCTCTCTCTCTCTCTCCCATTTTCCCATAAGCTTCAGGAAGATAAGGTTGATCTAATTCCCACTACAACGTGGCAAGCTGCAGTCCTCTCAGTCTCTTTCTCTCTCAACCTTTCTTTGTGATAATATATTACAGAGGTGGGATTATTCAAAGCAACGGTAAACTTTGGCAAGTCATCGATCTACCTGCGAGCATCATGTGAAATAAATGTGGTTAGGGGAAGTGGGTTACATGTAGTTATAAATAATGTGAAGAGGATAAGAAAACACATGGAAATGTCCTGTGGGTTGGTGCCGTGAGGGAAGGGCCACGTATAGTTCATTAGGTCCATGGAAGGGAAGGGAAGGGAGATGGAGATGGAGCTGTTTTTAGGGTTTTTTCTTTTGTTGGGGACAAGCAGGTGGGTTTGGAGTTTTGGTTTATTTAGTGCGGTTATGGAGATGGGGAGGATATTGCTTGAGAAGTGTGCGAGGTTGGAGTGGTCGCCCTACCCACTCCATTGTTTTGTGGTACGAAAATGATGATGGAGAGCTTGAAGTGGCATAAAATATCTATCAGCTTTTATTTGTTATGTATATTTATATATTTGAGTGAATTTAATTTTAAAATTATATAATTTTTTTCTGATGTCCTACTAATATGAAATAAGTTCACAAATATTTGATAAAATTAATAAATAATATATATATAACTCTAGCCAACAAAGTAATGTAATTATTAATAATGATGTTTTGTCTATGTTAGGAATTTTTATTAGGTCCGGTGTCCTGATGTAGCTCTACGTTCGGACGCTAGTAAAATGGTGCCATGTGCTCTTACTCTTTACCGCGTGGCCCGACAGCTCTGACCCGAGATTGCTATGTATTGACTAATTTGTGCAGAATGGGGTATTGCTAAGTATTGCTCGATATTGCTCAGCAATAATGAGAAATATCATTATGTTAAGACCAATACCTAGCAATACTGAGCAATACCGAGCAATACCCCAATTTTGCTATGTATTGCTCAGTATTGCTAGGTATTGATCTTGATAGAGCGATATTTCTCGTTATTGTCAAGCAATACCTAGCAATACTGAGCAATACCTGAACATAGCAATACCGGGTTCTGGTCCGAGTCGGGTCGTCGGGCTGCGCGGTAAAGAGTAAAAGCAAGTGGCGACATGTTATTGACCTTCGGATGTAGAGCTACGTCCGGTGTCCAGACCTAATAATTGTTCCTATGTTAGAGGGTTGGATGACTACTTCTAAAGGCCACATCTTTAATTTATTGCACATTCTTGTTTTGTGGTATATTTGGAAAGCTAAAAAAGATGTCAAGCATAATGACATTAAAATAGACGCTACTCAAATTATTTTTAATGTTAGACATAAAATTTTGCAATTTTATTCTTTCAATCTTATCTATGCTAAGAATTTTCACAATTATATTGAAATGGCTATTGATTTTTGGTATTCCTACTGATTGTGGGCCGTTGATTTATTTTGACAAGGTGGTTAGATGGATTAAACCTAAATATCCTTATGTTAAACTTAACTCTGATGGGTATGTTGGGACCAACTGTGCTGGTACTGGTGGTGTTATTCGAGATCATTTGGGTGGTGTCCTTACGACTTTTGCTGGTCCTTTATAAATGTGTAGTGTTATTACTGTTAAGCTTATGGATTTGTCATATGGCTTAGATATTTGTATTACTTTGAGTTTTGAGTATTTGTGAATTGAGGTAGATGTGATGCTTTTAGTCTAGATCATTAACAATGTTGTGCCTAGTAACCCTCAAAACTTTTATCTGATTAGAAAAATTAAGAATTCTCTCTCTACTATTAATTACTCTATTTCACACATTTATCGTAAAGCTAATGCGTGTGCTGATTGGCTGGCTAATCTTGGTTGTCAACTTGATAGTTTTCAGGAGTTGAACATAGGAATTTACATCATATGCTGAAAGGCATGATTAATTTAGACAAAACCGGTTTGTCTTATATCCGTAATGGTTGATGTTGTTGTTTATTTTGATCTTTTACATATGGTTACCACTAGTTTCATTGTAGGTTGCTCTTCCCCTATTTTCCTATTTAGCTGGCTATTTTTTGTGTGGTGTTGGGTGGTGCTGATGGGACTTTACTGGTGCTGTTGGGTGTTTTGAGTCCTATTTTTACGTAGTGGTGGGGTGGCAGTTATTCATCGTGTATGGTGGATATGGCAAATTATTAGTTGGTGGTGCTTTTTGGGTGGTTGTGGTGCAGTTTTGCTGTTGCCTTGTTACCTGATTACATTAATGTTAGGAGGTTGGGGTGTTTTTTTGAAATCTGGAAGTACCTATGTAGTTTATTTGTTGCCAGTAGGGGTAATGCTTTACGTTTATTTAATCATCATTCTTTGATGTTTATCTGGTTGTTTTTGCTACTGCCTCTTAGGTTTATGACTATTTATTTTATTTATTTTGTTTTAATTTCTGAGTGCTATAAGTCTGGGAAGTGTTCTGTTATCCACCTGGTTGTTATGATGAATTTTTTTGGTTATATGATTGGGAGTGTGTTAATCCTTATTATGTCCGAAGATGCGTTTCTTGTCTTCATTATAATTGATAGTATGGACGAGTATTGGTGTGAAAGCTGTTTTTCTTTTCAGGTTCGTCCGGACGAAGTTGGATCGTCCGGGACGATCGGTATAGGTTGTAAAGGAATTTATGGACAGAGCATTTCGTCCCAGGACGAACCGGGGTTCGTCTGGACGAAATTTTTCCCGAGAGCAACTCATCCAGGTACGATTACTGTATCTGAACGAATTTTGTCCAGAGGGCAAATCGTCCCAGGACGATTTGCGATCGTCCGGGACGATCTGGTTGGATATATATGGAAATTAGATCTTTTGAAGAGAGAGAAACGCCAGGAGAGAGAAAACCATAGCGATACTTGGAAAAGTTGTCCGACTTGAGGTAAGGCACATTCCGCCTTTCTCAATTTTAAGAAACGAGGATTTTGACGACTTTTCTGTTCCAAATTTTGTTTCCGTTAGCGAATAATTTGTTTCGTTTTGTACTGGTGAATTTTTTACCGCGTAACTTTTGGTATGTTTCTGAGATGATGTTTTTGCACGTTTTGAATATTTTCTGGAACATTTTCTTCGGGTATTTTGAATTCTACAGAGTTTTGATCAAATAACAATTTATCTGGATGTCTGAATAGTCTTACAATGATGTTTTGAACTATCTGTGGTAATTTGATAAATTTTTGAATCTGTGTATTTTGTATAAATTCTGTATACTGTCGTTATGCCGCTGGCGATTTTTTTTTGACGTAATCCAATTTTCTAATTTGAATGATTTGATGTGCTGCGATATCAAAAGGGAGTCATAAGGGGCCAGAATCCGTCGAGATTCTATTAGTGTCAGGGAAATCTGAGAAATCTTAAAATAAGTTCTGTTCTAAAAATTTTGTATATCTATTCTGTTTTGGTGCTTTAAGCATAAAGGAAGATATAAGAGGCCATAATATAAGATTCTGTCAGTATCAGAGAAGGGAGGCATAAGGGGTTAGAATCCGTCGAGATTCTGTCAGGGTCAGAGATATCTGATATGTGATATGTGATATCTGAAATGTAATTTTATCTAATTTGAATTCTGATTTGTACGATCCGATCAGTTCTGTGATTTGAGTTTTATAAGTTTTATAAGATCTGTTCTACACTCTGATTTGATACGATTATCTGATTTCTGTACGGCTATTTGAATAACTAATTTCTAATGTATTTTCTGATGCGTATTTCTGGAGATTTTGATTGGTGAGTGTAGTCTTGCTGAGCTGTTAGCTCATCTTTATTTTCTGCATGGTTTTTAGGTTCTGGAAAAGGGAAGAAGATCGATCTTGGATTAGCAGTTCTGTGTCTGATCAGTTATTAGGTATTTAGTTCTTTTGATTTTGTACAGTCATGGCTTTTATGTTCTGTTCTTTCTGTCTGTAGCCATGCACTGTATTGTACATGATTATTTTGATGAAAAGAAAGAAAGAAGAAAATTGTGGATACATTTCTATATATGTATTTGAAGTTTATAGCAGCTTTGTGTTTCGGTTTGTTCGAATATCTGGAAGAAAGTTCTGAAACAAATTCCAAAACTATATCTTGGATTTCAAGTTTCAAGTTCCGTCGATACCTGATTCGAGCGGAATGCGTTCCGGTCGGGTTGGGTCGTGACAATTGGTTTGCTATCTTAACTCATTTTGGTAATAACAACTATATGACTTTATATCTTGATCATTACTAGTTGCATCCAACTTTTGACTTTTTGCCCTTGTGTTGTAGGTTCTTTTTTTACAGAATTGGAGACTAGACATTTGCCTTAGCTGAGATATCTCATGTTCATGACTTTTTTTTGGTAGGTGTGGGTTTGCCTCCTCTTTTTGTAGGAAGTTTGTGCTGACTGATTTACTTTTGCTCTTTCTTTTTTGGGTGTTGTCTACTTGTAGGCCTAGAATGTTTTTAGGATTTTTGTAACTCTTAGTATAAGGGACCATCGGCTCTTATGTTTTATTTTATTTTATTTTGTATCTCTTGTGAGCATTAGTAAGCTGGAGTTTCCTTTTAAGGACCTTGTAATCTTTTTATATATATATATATATATTATTAATACGTAGGCCTCTCAGTGAATTTTAACATATATATATATATATATAGGCACACACACACACCTGAACGAAGAAAGACATCAGGTGGAGGTTAAACATCGAACATCATAAGCTGGTCTTTGGTAATCACTAATTAAAGGTAAGTGATAAGCCAAAACCCAAAAAATAAAATCAGCCTAATGCTGAGATATATAAGAAGCTCAATCAGGTACCAAGCTTGAGATACCTACAAAAAGAATTAAGATACAAAACAATCACAAGCTTGTGCATCCACATAAAGAAGAGAAGGATCTCCAAACAACACAGCCAAGACAACTAATACCCATAGCAATAATAATCATATAGCTAGAACGTCATAATTTCATTCCAGCTAGCATGACTAGTATATTCATCCAAAAGCAACAACCAATCTACCCAAGGACAATTCAAATTAATCAGCAACACAATAACCAACACCTAAAGAATTTGATTAGTATATAACAATAATGCAAGAAAGAAGCCAATTAACCTGTGCATATGCCAACAATAATAAAGGATAATAATTATAGAATCATTAGACCAAAGATTACTAATTAATGGACTACAATGTAAAACCTAGCTAAAGACTAAGTTGATCGAGGGGACATGGCTCAGATAAGTGCAGTATCTCATAAAACTAATCATTACAAAAATTGTAATACCAACTGCCCATAATAACCCACCTTAAATCAAACCATTAAAGTGAAAAACATATAATTCATAAAAAAAGAAAATACTAATAGTTCTTATATATCTAGATAAAGAACAAAATTCCCTAGACCCTAAAATACGAAAAGTGAGAACATACATGTATCTACAAACATCCATATCATCCACCCAAAGATAATTAACAAATGCTAATAGTCAGACAACTATTCCTCATTATTAAGAGAAAATGACAACCACCATAATTTGCAGCATAGTAAGAATTCTAATAATTGCTATAACTAAATACAATTATATCCATGTGCCACCCCAAACCTTCAATAGCACATAAAATGAAGAAAAAGAAAGAAAAAAAAAAGACTGAAAGACAAAAAAGTTACTAGAGAGGAGAATATATTTTTTAGAAGGATTAAAAAAAATCATTCCAAGAGCATATAGTCTCCCATGAATCCAATAGCAATGAAGATACCCATTGGTATCCCTAGATAACACAAACAAACACCTAATAGAGGGCTAAGTAGACACTAAGAACGTTAATCATAATTATTAATCCAACACATCCACAACCACTAAAGAGTAACAAAATGACATGACCTAGTAGTTAGAAATTGACTAGAAGCTAATAGAAACATAAAAAAGGTAAATCATCATCACAAAAATTTAGAGCGAAGTAGCTAGAATTAGACTGAGATGAGAAGCAACCCATAGGCCTTCCAATTAGAGAGAGCATACACATGATATTTCTAAACATTAGAAATAAATTTAAGAGCATCATTAGATATAGTGGTGTTGATTTTAGATGAAATGCTATTTATGCTTTTCTTTTATTTTGCCTCTTTTTCTTATTGGAAGCTAGAGAAATTAAAATTATCTTTTGCAACATGTATAATATTTAAATCAACATCATTATGAAAGATAGTTTCATCTGCAGAATTAATCTCTCCATATTTTCAAATAAAATAAGAATATTGAAAAGGGTAAAAACTAACTAGGTATCATCACAATCCTCATCAGTGCTTATCCTCCTGATGCAAACCCTCCAAATTAGATTAACACCTACAGAAGAAGGAGAAATAGGATTGAAAATTATGAATAGTAAATAAAAAATGTCAACATTGATGGATGAAGGAACATAACCAATAAAATAAGCAAATTGATTATAAATTTGAGCTTCATGACTAATATTAACATTAACAAAGATATTGTTTGGGTGATAATGTTCCATAGATTGGGTATGATCTATATCAAAATGAGCTTTTTTGTCAACATCTAAAGAAGAAGTAGGAGATGAACAAATATGATTACCTTGATGTAAATTATCAACAAGCTCATGGGCTCACTACAGGAAAATGTGTTATTTGCTGGTAATAATAAAAATCCATTTGAGATGAAGCTGGGTAGTTGAGAAGCTGTCTGAATAAAAAAATTCACCCCTCTAGTTAACTCATCCGTTAATGTCTTTCGTCATTTTGTCAATTGATTATACATTCAACTTCTTTGAGTTTTGATATACATAATATAACTTATATAAAATATATATATATTAAACAATGTTGTAATAATTTTTTGAAGAAAAATATATAGATGACATACGAAGCGACTCTAGAGTGATCGAATGATCGAAAGGCCTCCGTTTATGAAAAATATAAAGAGTCTTAGAGTGATTGAAAGGCCGTCATTTTATGTGACAAAACCATCCAAAGCGACTCTCTCTAATCTTATCTTCCACTAGAGCTACTCCAACCTTCTCAAATATATGTTATTTTCGTATCATGTCTATAAGAGTAAATCAACTGGTCATCCACTTGAGCATCCTCAACTCTATAACACTTAACTTAAAATGGACTCTTAATGAGAGGGAGACTTTTCTATTACACAACAACGCCCAATGCATTCCTTTACTTCCACCATCCAACTTGAATTCTACAAATAATATCCTTATATATTTTATCATAAATAGATCAAAGATATTAATTAAAACATATACTTTAATTAATAACTTCATCATCCAAATTCACAATTAATCCCTCAACTAGGTCTATTACAACTAAAATACACTATATATATACATTCATTCACCTAGCTACTTATGCAAAAACCTTAAGACTCTAAGGTTGACCTACATTCTCTTACAAATGTCTAGTGAGAATATCTATAATAAAAACAAATCTAAAAGAATAAATCAAGATAAATTCCCTCACAAATGTCTAGTGAGAACATCCATAAAAAAGCAAAAACATACACCTAGGTTCATTCTCTTGCAAATGTCTAGTGAGAACATCCATAACAAAAAAAATTTAAAAGCATATACCAAAATACATTTTCTTACAAATGTTTAGCGAGAACATCCATAACCAAAACAATAGCATACACCTAGTTTCTTTCTCTTGCAAATGTCTATTGAGAACTTCCTAAACAAAAATCATTTAAAAGAAAATATACAAAGATACATCTCTTACAAATGTCTGGCTAGTGAGAACATCCAAAACCTAAAGAATATAATACACCAAGGTTTTTTCTCTTGCAAATGTCTAGTGTGAAAATCCCTAACAAACGTGGAGGCAGTGACTTCTTATCGTAGGTCGTGACTAGAGGTCCGATGGCGGCGGCAAAGGGTGCAAGTCAGCGAGGGTCACTCGTTCGTAGCAGCTCTCGGATGCAGGACAGCTCTCTGACGTGAAATTGAGGCAAGAAATGAGTAAAAAGACGGCGGGAGGGGCGAAATAGGGCTCTTTTCGACAAATTTCTGGAGGATTATATGTCTGTTACTTTACCGGCGGATAATACAACGAAAAAAATTTGTCAAGTTTAAGTAAGCCGGCGTAATATTCGTCGGTAATAATAGATGAAAATTGTGTCGGAAACCTTTAAATTTCCAACGAGAAAATAGCGGATAATTCGCCAGTTCATCAACGACAAATATTTCACCGGAAATGCCTCCGTAAAATTATCGGCGAATATTCCGCCAATTCTTCTGTCACCTTTTCCGGCGTATTTATGTCCGCCGGAAAATCCGATGGTAATGATGTATTTTCCTGTAGTGTGAGCCACAAAGGAAATCTTCTGATCAACCAAAACCAAAGAGGAATAGCACGGTAAGCAGTGAAAAACAAAACTAACTAGTTGAAGGCCAATAAACGAAAGCATTAAACATAGCATAGATCAAGGAAAGCTTACCTGAGCATTTGGTAGAAGATCTCATGAGAAATGAACTCCATAGGACAAAAAGATGATGGCACAAAGAGTGGCCAAGCACTACAGATAGTTGATGAGGAATTAATGTTGTAGTCAATCTATCTCTTGTACTTCATGATTAAAAAAAAAAAAAAAAAAAGAATCTATCATTAGAATTTGATCAGCCTCACTCTACTGGGTTTATATCATTCTTTAAGAAATCATATAAACCACAGACTGAGCTAATAGCTATATAGGTTACCAATATATATGTATAACTGATATTAATGCATGTCAACATAAATAATGTGCATGTAATCATTCAATTTAGATCGGTATGAATGATAATAATCACTATGAACAGCATGAATTATTGCAATATGGAATAAATTGTTGGATTATATATCTTTGAAAATTTAAAAAATAATTAAAATATTAATATTTCTCAACAATCAAATAAAAAATTTACTTTCTTATTGAATAAAATAAGTAGATAAAGCTAATTTCAACCAATTTTTTCTAATATTTTTATTTCTATTGCTTCAATTCTTCCAAAACAAATAAAATCTTGCTTGCCTCCTTCTTACATTAGGCAACCTAATTAAGACTATTATGTACTATTTGATTTAAGGGAATTGAAAGAGAGTAATGGAAATGAACAATGCTAAGAGATTTAACTGAAATTTGTTTTAATCAAAATTTTTATAGAATATTATTGCAAACTATATTTTTTTATTGATTTGAAGAAAAATCAATAAATTGAAGAATAAACAAAATATTAGTTCAGATTTTCATTTTGGTTTAAGTAGAGAGACTTTTGAGAAATTTGCATAATCTCTAATTTGTTAAGTAAAATCAAATTCCTATGAAGAACTTCCAAATGAATCAAGATAAATAATTATGGCTCCTACTTGAAGAACTATAAACAATCGAATCTTTTGGATATGCTAAAATGTTCTAAGGATTTTAATTAATTCCAATGAGCTTAAGGCATCTATAATACTTCAATAGGTTATGGAGACTAATCAAGTTTAGCGAGTCTATAAATCTTCCCAATCAATTGGCTTATGATCGCACAAAGTCAAATGTTTTAATCAATCCTATTCATACCTAATGAGTTTGCCTTCCATTTATTTTAGTATGACTATATATCATGTGTGTTGAATATTATGAAACTATCACTTTCATCCTTTTTAATGTTAAAGTCTCATCAAATATACTCAAATGAGTAATTCAAGCCCCTAAAAGAGGGTTCAACCTACGCTATAATCCTTTAAGTATAAACTTATTCAAGGATATCATAAAGCATATCTAAAGTTGGGGCTTTGCTATATTTTTATTGAATGTCTAATAGGATGGCTTCTTCAAATTTCATCCAACTTGATTAAACAAAATTCTACCAATTTTTTTAATGAATTCTAGATGCTAATAATATATTATAGTGGCCTAATTTAATAGGCTAATCTAAATATATGTAATACAAAAGTAGATATTATTGAGGATTTGGATTTTGGTGAGCTAATGCTTAGATTAGAAAAAACAAATCTATTATGTTTGCCCTTAGATCTATCTTATTATCAAAAAGATGGACCCCGCAAAAAATATCTCCCGAGAAATAAAGTATATTATTTTGGAAATTAAAAAAAAAACAAAAAAAAAAACTATTAAATTAATAAATATCTACTTCCAATAATTCTCGAAGAGTTGAAATCATCTTTTAATATCTAAGTATCAGATAA
Organism: Dendrobium catenatum; assembly: GCF_001605985.2. Taxonomy (NCBI): domain Eukaryota; kingdom Viridiplantae; phylum Streptophyta; class Magnoliopsida; order Asparagales; family Orchidaceae; genus Dendrobium; species Dendrobium catenatum. Next base: position 194,052 of record NW_021319966.1, on the reverse strand, counting down.
ATAAATTTGCACAATATCAAGTTGTATCCTTTCTAGATTAGGGTAAGTAGGTGCGCCCCCAGTTCCTGAAACCATTACTTTCCGCTTTATATCACTATTATTATATCATATTGTATTGTAGGTCCTTCCTTTTTAGTAGGCCAAGCTAACTAGAAAAATATTATAAAATTGCTTATGTTATCAACCAAAAATATTCTTTTTCTATGCTATCTACAAATTTTTATTAAATTTAACTTTGATTTGAGGTGTTAGTTTCAAGTTGATTGATTATAAACTTAAAAAAAAAATTCAATAAAAAATAAAATATATATTTATTTTTAACATAGCAACATAATAAAATAAAAAAATTATTATGTGTAATTAGTGAGATTTAATAAGAAAAAAAGAATATTGACCCCCCCCCTCTCTCTCTCTCTCTCTCTCTCATACCCTAGTTTGATGTGTAGTGTAATCAATTAATTATTCCGTGCGCCTATTAACCTACACAGGACCACATCCGTGGCCTGTAGGAGGCCCACGAGTTCAATAAGCGTGACTATTTTACTATGGCCCATTAATTATATGGTGGGCCGGCCTGGCACGTAGTTACCACGTGTCAACATCTGACAAAAATCTTTATTTATGTTGAGTAAATACCCCGTGAAGCTTGTGAATCCTGGAACAATTATTACGTCCTCCGACCGGATGTAGATGAACGTCCGGTCCGAGGTCAAATTGAGCAAAAAAATGAGAAATACCGAGCAATACCAAATAATAACGAGGAATTCCATCACGTGAAATCCCAATACCGAGTTATACAAAAGTTGTACCGAGCTATACCGAACAATACCGAGTTATACAAAAGTTGTACCGAGTTTTTCCTAGAAAAAACTCGGTACAACTCGGTATTGCTCGGTATAGCTCGGTATAACTCGGTATTGGTCTTCACAGAACGGTATTCCTCGTTATTATCAAATAATACCTAGCAATACCGAGCAAATACCGAATTTTTTGGCAGGATTTTGCCTCCGACCGGACATTCCTCTAAGTCTTTACCAGACCTAATAAAAGTTCTGAATCCTGACCGTTAAGATCCGACAAAAATAATTCTGCTTGAATGATCCAAATTTTTCTATCTGTTTATTAATGGCGTGCTTATAGTTATGTCCATCCAATATTTGACAATGGAGAAACAATTAAGAGGGTTCACAACAGTCGCCCTAATATTTGATATTAGGTATCAAATATTAAGCCAAATTAAAGGGAATTTATATAATCTTGAAAAGTTGAATCGCCTTTCGCCGTTGGCTCTCTCCTCTGAATCGATCAAATTTCACCAAGTAAAATGACATATAATGAGATGATTGTATTTCGTGTCAAGACTATCATAGCCGTGATGAAAGTCGTGCTGAGCGACATCAGAAGTGTTATGGGTGCAAGTGGGCTGAGTTGGCCAGCTTAAGCTGGGCTAGTTAACGAGCTCATGAGTCATGCTTATCAAGTCACGTGTTTGAGCTTGAGCCTCGAGCTCATATATTAAACAAGGTCGAGATCGAGAGCAATCTTGTTCGACTCATAAGCTCATTGAGTTGCTCAATTATATTAGTTTAAATTAGTATTAAATAATATATTTTAAGCTCTAAGAAGTGCCTCTTAGGCTATCTTACGACTTCTTAAAGCAGCTTTCAAGTATCAAAATTTAAAATTTTTGTACTTAGAAAGCTGCTTTATGAAGAAGTAAAAGAGCCCTCCCAAACAAAGAAAGCCGTCCCAATAAGACTTCGTTTGAGATTGTTTTTTACTGCTTCTTAAAGCAGCTTTTTAATGTTAAACTTTTAATTTATTTTTTACAAAAATTATTTTAAGAAGCAGTAAGAAAATCTTCTCAAATGAAGTCTTAGGCTTCGTTTGGGACGGCTTTTTTTCTGCTTTGCAAAGCAGCTTTCTAGTATAAAATGAAATAATTTTGTACTAAAAAACTATTTTAAGAAGCAGAAAGAAAGCCCTCTCCATCGAAGCCTTACTCTTAGGCAGATTGAATCATATACAGTTCAGAAACAGGAGATGCTCTTTAGGTCTTTACTGTCATAACTCATAAGGACAAATTTTAGGGCAATAATGCCTATAGACTAATCCATTATACTGAAAAATCTTGCCGCCTAATAATAGCCAAATGGTTGGTGAGGAGAGCCCATTTTTTAATGAAGGCTCTGCATTTCTTACAAATAGATTTATTTTTTTTAATGACAAAAATAAAGTATTGTGAGTAATAAATTTATTATAATTTATTATCGATTTTCTTAAAATTTGATATTATTTCTTTAGGATAGCTGTAATAATTTATATTTTTTGTACAAATTCTGATTGAGATGAATAAATCAAATATTTAATATCAAAATATTTGAATAAATTATTTTCATTAATGTTTGAAACATTAATCCTATTTGATTACAAACTGATCAATAATGGCTAAAACATATTATGCTTAAATGATCTCTTTAAGCTTGGAATTGCCAGTATATTTAGGGTAGCTTTTCGACTACTTTACTTTGTAGATTGTAGGGGTGTCAATTTCGGGTCACGGGTCAGCTTTGGGTCGAACCCGAAACTGACACGGCACTATTCGGGTCAACCCGAACCTGACCCGTTTTTGAAAACGGGTCAATTTTACTGACCCGAACTCGACCCGCTTCGAGTCCGAGTCAACCCGACACGACCCGAATGACTCGTTTCCAACAAAAAAATGCTAGTTTTCTAGTCAAAAACGGGTCTATCTCCTCTTTTTCGGGTAAAAAACAGGACTATTTCCTCTTTTTTCGGGTAAAAAACGGGTCAATCTCGGGTTATAGGGTCAAAATCGGTTTTTCGGGTAAAAAAGGGGTCAATTTCGGGTCAAAGGGTTAACTCGAACCCGACCTGATTTTTGAAACTGGTCAAAGTGTTGAACCCGAACCCGACCCCTTTTAGGTTCGGTGACCCTAACCTGAAATTTTAGGGTCGGATTTGAGTCGGATTTTCGGGTAGTGTCAAATATTGACACCCCTAATTGTAACCACACTTCCGTTTGGCAATTATTTTTGCGTTTATTTTCAAAAGTTTTTGTGGTTAGCAGCTGCTTTTTGCAATTAATATGTGGGAACTATAAGATAGTTGATTGCACATTAAAAAAAAAGAAGTAATTTATAATACCCACAGTAATTTTCAAAAAAATTATTTTCTAAAAAACAACTTTATAAAAAACTGCAACCATTTCAAATAGACTCTAAATCGCCGATGAAATTGAATAAATTTTGAATACTTTGATACAATTTGATATATATAGATTAGAATGAATAAATAAAATGTAAGTTTTGATTGAATTTGAATGATTAAATTAGGTTTATTTATTTTATTTTAATTTATTTAAATATTAATTAAAATTAGATTTTTTTTCCTTATAATCAATTTAAATTCAGCCAAAATTTCAATTAAATTAGATCACTTAAGACATGCTTTCTATGTCTCGGTGGATTCCTTTGTATATTACTTAGTCTTTTCAACTTAAAATTAAAATTAACTTAAATAATTTGCCATTTTATTTCTGGTTTGATAATTATGGCCAAGAGTTTAGCTAACAATCAAATTTTATTTTAAGTAAAATTGACTTAATTAGCTTCAGAATATCCTTCATTATTATTAAAAATTTATTCTGGATTTGTTACGTTGGAGTAGCTCTAGTGGCATATAAGATTAGAAATTAGATATTAGAGAGAGTGTCTTAGATGATTTGGACACATAAAATTTTGGAATTTCGATGCCTAGCTAGGAGAGTAGATGTATTAGATTTCACCTATATATGTTGAGAAAGGTAGAGATAGACCTAAAAAGATTTGGTTAGAAATCATTAGAGAATTAGACTCTTAAAATGAGAATTTGACTCTTAATATGGAAAAATTATTCTACGCAGAGATCAGATGCAGAACGTAGTCCGGAAACCAACCAGAATGTGCCATGTCAGTGGTGTTGAGCCGCTGTATCGAGTGGTATGAGCGGTACTTAGTAAGGGGTGATGTGGCGCATTATGGTTGGTCTCCGGATGACATTCGACGTCTGCATAGAATAATTAATCCTTAACATGACAAAATGGAGAAAAAAAATCACGTAGTTGTGATCACAAGTTGTGGGATAAAAGCTTGATGCTGTTGTTGTTGGGTGAAATTAGAATTCATAACTTCATAATTTTTTATATATTCCCCTTCAAATGAACACGTATTATTACTTAGGAGTGTCAATATTTGACACAACACGAAAATCCGACACGGACCCGACCCGATTTCAAAACTGGTCGGGTTCGGGTTCCAGGACACCCCTACTATTACTTATGAGGGCAAACCAAAATCATATTTAGGGTTCGTTTTGCAAAGCTTTCTTACTGCTTTGCTTTTCAGATTGTAATCATAATTTCTATTTGATCACTACTTTTTCGTTATTGCTTAAAAAATATTGTTCTAAAAAACTATCTTTTACAACAACTTTAAAAATTACATTCTCCGTCGCAACTTTACAAAACAGTAAAAAAAAAATTATTTCATATCAAGCCTTGATATTAGTCTGAAACAACTCAGCATGAAAGGTTCAAGAAAGCATGAATGGTCACACAGCTTGAAGGCATCAAATAATGGTGGTTGAAAGAGCTTTTGCAAAGCTATATTTGTACTGTTTCTTAGTCAAGATTTGAACTTTCTTTGCCACCAATTGAAAAAAGTATGTACACATAAGGTCAAAAATACTTGCCACTTGTGTTGATAGTGCTCCTATTCCCCTTCTTTCCTCTCATTTTGAACCATCCAAGTTGAAAGGCTCAGCTTAAAGCTTACTTGCTTGCTATTCATAGATCATTTTCATACTAAGCAAGCACTCATATTTAGATTTTATTTAGGATAACTTTCTTACTGCTTCTCAAAACAATTTTTTAGTACAAATATTTTAATTTTTACATTAAAAAACTACTTTTCTGAATAAGCAGTAAGAAAACCGTCCTAAACGAAACCTTAGTGTTGCAATTGCAGGCTTTGATATCATAAAATTATGAAAATTTTATCTTCACTGCTAAAATTTTAATCAATCTACTGAAATTCTTGATAAAAAATTACCTCATAATCTTCATTTTCATCAAATTGCTATGGATTTGAATCATTTGATCATCAAAAATTCAAAAACAAAAGAATATTTTTCTGTTTTTATGAATGATAGTATGCAATATGACTAGATTCAGATGATATCTGAGCTTTTTTTCTTTAGATTTTTGGTGATAATCTTACTGAAACATCGCCATCAAGAAAATAAAAAGTAAGAAAAAAGCCATTGACATCAGTTTTTTGAGCTGCAGAGTATATTGGATGGAGAGCGATTGGAGTTGAGGGCTGATTTTATTGGATTTTCTTCCTGTTGAATGAATGGAGTGTGTCAGTACTGTTTCAGCACATTTTTGTTGATATTTCAGCTTTAAAGGAGATATAAATTTACTATTCCTACATCACTGTAAATATTCGAACCGTTTTTTTTTTTTTAATTAGTGTTTATGAGATTATTTTGGGTACTAATTACATTTAGAGGAGGGGTCAAAACGGATTGATGGCTTGGATTTGGGTCTGATCTGAATCCAATCAATCCGAACCTAACCTATTTAATAAATGGGTTGAAAAATCAATCTGAACCAGACCCACAAGTAACCCGCATGACCGGAATTCGAACCTATAACTCATTTTAGTTAAAACTTTTTTTTGTTACTTGTTAATTATAAAATTTAGGATATTTAATAAAAATAAGAACATTATACCTGTAAACAAACAAATTATGAAAAAAAAATGAAACGGATCAAATTCGAGTCAAAGTTAAGTTCATGAGTCAATTAGAACCCTGCATGTTTATTAAACAAGTCAACTAGAACGATAATATCTTAAAAAAAACATCTGTTGAGTAAAAAAATTTGATAATTTTAATATTTGGATAGAAATATATCAAATTAGTAAATGCAGATTAAATAAAAATTATGAAAAAAATAAGATTAAGGAAATTGGTCTTTTTTTTCTTACAAGATTTAGTTTAAAAGCCAACCTGAAAAAAAATAAAAAAAAATTTGATGATATTATAGCAATAATGATGAGAAACTTCGCTGACTTGACAAACAACAACAATCACAAGAATCTTGGCTTTATAAAGCAGAAGAATATTGTTAGTGTATAGTCATTTTTCACTATTCAAGCTTAAAGGAGGCTGAAAAATTATTATTTTTTAATATCAAGATTAAGATTAAGAGCAGGATAAATTATATATTTTAATGTTAAGATTAAGTGCAGGATAAATAATTAAAATATTTAAATATTCACTTAAAATATAATTATTAGGGCCATTGTAATAAAAAAATTAATGTATTGTATTTGTAATACTTTTTTTTTAAAATTTTGATTATTTACCATGCACTCTTGATACAAAAATACATCATAAGCTTCTTACATTATTTTTTCCCATATATGAATTATTCTTGGAATTTTTTTTTAATATTAGCAATCTAACCAAAAGAAACCTAGGAATGCGGAGCGAAAAATAGAATTGGAATGTGCATAATCTTAAAGCGAAATAGACAAGATTTTTTTCTAAGAATTTTGAGTAATTACGTTTATTAACGTGAGATAACATAATTAAAATGTCTATTCTACAAATTAAGAAAAAAAATTAGGCTTGGTAATTGTCCACCCTGAGATCTTCCTAAGTCATCCTCTGCCTCCCTCTTACACCAAATTAATCTATTTCGACATGAGAAACTGGCATCAAAATGATTCAACTCGAGATATATGTTTTTTATTTCAAAAAAAAAAAAAAAAACTTTTAGCCCACCTTTTATTTATAATTGAATTTGTATGCTTACATAAATGTTTATTTCACCATAAAAATAAAAAAAAATGAAAAATAGATAGCTTTGTGCTTCATTTTCTCACAAGTTTACATTTTATGTCCCAAAAGATGCACCGTGGATAAATGATGTTAAAATGGGTATTTGGGTGGGGTTTGTGTCCAATCTGAAACTAATTTGTCTTTAACGGTTCCAACCTGAGCCCAATCCGATTAGACAAACAGGTAAATATTTAGATTTGGACCCGACCCACCCCTTATCCGGGTTGTCTCGAGCTGACCCGCTACAAGAAGGTGCGAGCAAGCGAGTGTCGAGCGCAACTGCATGAGCATAGGTGCTAGGGAGGGCGTGACGTTTAGGTGCTAGCAAGGGTGAGGCCGTGAGCAGGCGGGTGAGATTGCAAGGGCGGGCCGCAGGGGCAAGGCAAATGAGCGTGATGTAGGTGATGGTTGCTTTCGCCGTGAGCTGCAAAAGGGGGGACACGGGTTCATTATGGGTTAGTGGGTTGACTCGATCACAACCCAATTTTTAAGACAGGTTGAGAATTAGGACTCAAACCCGACTCATTTGTTACACATGTCGATCCAAACTCAAAATTTTTGTTACACATGTCGATCCAAACTCAAAATTTTTGGAACATATTCGGATCGAATTTTTGAATTGTGTAATTAATTGACATCTCTAATGGTGGATGAATGAATGGACTCTTTTAAGTCCATTATAGAAAGAAAAAAAAGTCTATTTCATGAAGTACCTTTCTCACGAGCTCTATCTAAGCTCTACATACCTATAAAGGATATTACAATGACTTATCACTTGTGTAGGTTGCCTCGTTCCTATCATTTTGTAATTGTGAAAGCTAATTTGTCCACTTTCAAGTGGACCTCAATGCCCACAAATCCTTCATCTCACGCAATCTTTTTTATTTTTATTTTTCTATGCCATATGCCAATATGTTTTAATTCTAAATAATGGAATATAAAACGGCTTAGCTAATGATTATGTAAGATTATGAGTGTTTAAGGAATAATTAAATTGAATTTATCTAATAATTTTGTTTTTTACCATTTAGAAAAAATGTTATATTTTTTGAATTAGATGAAAATTTGATTTTTTTTATAAAAATATGTTGATAAATAATATGATCATGAATTAATTTTTAATAGAATATGGGTTAAATGATGTTTTTGTTATTTTGTTAATTATATTATCCTTTAAATTAAGATGATTTTAACATCAGATGATGAATATTTTTTATTGAAAATATTAAGTTATCATCAAAATTATTAAATATAATTAGTTGTTATTATTTTCTAAATTGTAGTTATCAAATTATAAATATGAAACTAAGTTCATAATAAAAATAACTAAGTTAATTTACTTTTTATGCTACTAAAAAAAAAGTATATTATTAAGAGATCAAAGCAAAGATAATCAGAAAGAAGAGTATTAATTAATGTTGTTTGATTTTGTTTCCGACCTAATAGCGAATTTTGATTAAAAAAATAACTTGTCAGCTATAGAATTTAAATAAATTGATTAAAAAATAAAGATATTATATCAAAAAGCAAAAGAATTTTAAACGGGTCACTTTTAGATCAAAATCGTGTTTGCGGATCAATTCGAATCTTACCCGTTTAATAAACGGTTCAAAATTCTAAATTAAAACATGAATCATTTATTAAACAGGTCAATCATAACTCAAAATTTTAGGATTGGATTGATGGGTCGGATTATTTTTTGACACTCCTACCAACGTGCAAGAAATACTTGCATTTTTTAATCGAAGATGACTTATAAGATATCAACCAAAGTATTTTGTGCTTTATATGAAGCTAGTTGATTGGCCGTAATCATGTAATGACTAAAGAATAACAAAATGTAAGTGAGTTAGCTGACCTAAAATTTTGTGCTTTATATGAAGCTCTTGAAATGGTTTTCCAATAAGTGCACTATTTATGACTGGTCAAGTTCAATTAGGAATACCTAAACCAATGATGTTTAGCTGAAATGAAATTGTTGTGATTGTTCCCATCTTGATATCAAATTAGTGTAAAATCTAATTGCATGAGCTTATTATTTTGACCTATTAGGCTTAGTAGGGGTGTTAATATTTGACACGACCCGAAAACCTGACTCGAACCCGACCCGAAAATTTCGGGTTAGGGTCAACCCGAACCCGAAACGGGTCGGGTTCGGGTTCAACATTTCGACCCGTTTCAAAAATTGGGTCGGGTTCGGGTTAACCCTTTGACCTGAAATTGACCCGATTTTGACCCAACAACTCGAGATTGACCCGATTTTGACTTGTATTGACCCGGAAAAGAGGAGATAGACCCGTTTTTGACCCGAAAACTAGCAATTTTTTTGTTGGAAACGGGTCATTCAGGTCGTGTCGGGTTGACCCGGACCCGAAGCGGGTCGGGTTCGGGTAAGAAAAACTGACCCGTTTTCAAAAATGGGTCGGGTTCGGGTTGACCCGAATAGTATGGGGTCAGTTCGGGTTCAACCCAAACCCGACCCATGACCCGAAATTGACACCCCTAAGGCTTAGTGGCTAACACTTTAATCGTCATCCGTTTTTGACATAAAATTTTGGTCCCCTATAATATGCTTTTATCTTCTTATGTGCTAAATCTTTATACAAAACTAAGACATTAAATATTCTCACTCTACTAAGATTGAATATGCTTGCATCAACATTTACATACGTAACAATTTAATGCCTCAATCATAATACATAAAATTACTATTTCAATGCCGATGAAAATAGATAAAAAAGTTTCTAAATAGATTTGATTTCACCATGTTTATCATATTCATTGAACATAACCATCAACTTTAGTGGATTACATGATTTTTTTTTTATTATATATTAAAAAAATTATTTTGAAATAATAACTTTAGAAATCTCTCATGTGAAGCCACATCATAGTTTTATCATTATGTTCTTGTCAAAGCATCATAGGTTAGGTCTAAATTCTTGTTTTGTAAACCTATTTGTCCTCATGCTTGTAGACATAATCGCTATAATTAGGTAAATCAGATGAGATTTAAATTATTTGGATAAAATTTGCTTTGAAATGAGTGCAAAATATAAATAATTTGTACTGCAACTAAAATTTAACAATTTTAAATTATATCCTTATAAAAATTTTTGTTCATATATACATAGCGCATCCATGGAATGCGATGTGGCACTTGATAAATAGTTTGCTATTATATCATAATACTAGGGGTATCAATATTTGACATGACATAAAAATTTGATAAAATTTAAAATTATATAATATATTAATATATATTATATAATATATATATATTATATATATACTATTATATATATATATAGTATATAGTATATAATAATTATTACTATATATTTATATTATATATATATATTATATTTTACTTAAAAACAGTCAGATAACTAATTCAAACTATCAGCGCCAGTGCGACCCGCACGAGCCCGCCAGTAATGGCCGAAGGTGAAAGACCCCGAGAAAGGGTGCCACCAAACAAAGAAGGACCAGGACGCGAACCCCAACCACATCAAAGCCCAAAGCCTGGACTGTAGCCCAGCCAATCAAACAGTATAAAGCCGCCAAAACTCCAAGATGAAACGCAAGATTCACAAAATTACAAAATCATCTCCTGCGTCGACCTCTCCCCCAGAATTTTCCGCGAATCCAACATTTGAAGTGCGCAAAAGAGATAAAAATTCATTGTCGGATCTCAACTAGACTGATTCGATCTCACATCCGACGAATCAACACAACCAATTAATTTTTGATTCCGTTATCAAAACCAAAAATTACCCACACAACTTGGCCATCATTGGAATTAACCTCGCTTACAGGGACCACAACTAAACTTTTGGTAAACAAATTTACTTCCTCTCTTCCCTTTCAATTTCAACCTAGGCACCACCACAACATCATTAACACTCTCAGTAACCACCATCTGCATCTTACCTTGGACCACCCCCATTTTTGAATTCACCACCAAAACTGGCTTGAGCATCAGAATTCACACATTCATCGCTCACCAATACACCACCTCCGGCACCACCACGGAGAACTATTGATTCACTAATATCGTTCACAACCGGAGTACAAAGGGCTGCATCGGGCGGAGGACAGAACAGTCAACACGACTAGGTGATTCATTACAGCATTTAACCACATCAACCACATTCAAAACGGATGGATAGTGAGTGACCAAGACTACAAATTCCAGAATTCGCTACTTGTCCTAAGGAATTGCGCTAAACACGCATTATTCGCAATATCACAGGCTTAACCACATTCTCATCTAGATTTTTGCACTGCAAATTAAGCATGAAAAATTCACACAACCCCCTTGATATGACAAGCTCGTTTTACACCAACACAATATTGCTAGGCACTTCTACTATCGAAACATAAACCGGTTGATACAAATTACCCAGAGATATTCTCTCCGAAGCTCATTCAATGGTTTATCAGGACTAGAAGGCTTGGTCTTCAAATGTCAATCATTTCCGACCGAGGACCCTCGCCATAGAAGTCTAATCAATAGAGTAGAATTATCAACTTTTAAAGGACGGCCAAACATCGAAGCCAAGGCAGTGAAGGATTACGAGGGCAAAGATGGTGTTGTCGCAAATTGGGAAAGGCAACTCCAAATAGGAATTAACCGGAGACTCAACCCCGACATCGATCCTGAGCGACCATTAGTAAGTTTCATAATAGTCAGTTATTCACCTAAACTATATTAATATATTAATTAAAACTTCATTAAATTTAGTAGCAATTCAGTTTTTTTATTATATTATGATGAATAAATTATTTTCTAGAACTTTATATTTAATATTTAAATTGAAATTAAGGTCATCGGCCTAAATTTGCGTTACAAAAATTAATAATTATTAAATTAATTAAAATTTAAAATTCAGATCATATTTAAACTTAAAGCCAACTAATAAAATAAATAAATACATTTAAATAAAATAATATTCGGCTCCATTATATGTACATTTTCCTGAGTGATTGAAGTCTTGTCGCACTTAAATAAAGAAGAAGCTTGCATTGTCTAATATACTTTTTCACTTGAACAGTATAAGCCACCAGAAATTTCTAGTACAAATTTTAAAAGAAAATTTTGAGTTTATTTGTAAAATGCTTATGATGGGAGAAATGCATTTGTAATTTTATTTTTAAAAAAACAATGACTTAAAGTTTTTTTCGGAATAAAATATTTTTAGAATTCAAAGGGTATAGGGGTGTCAATTCGGGTCAACGGGTCGGATTCGGGTCGAACCTGGAACTATTCGGGTCAACCCGAACCCAACCCGTTTTTAAAAACGGGTTAGGTTTTCGGACCCGAACCCGACCCGACACAAATGACCCGAAGTTGACCTAAAATTGCAAGTTTTTCATGTCAAAATCTGGTCAATCTTCGATTTTTGGATAAAAAATGGGTCAGTCTCGGGTTTCCGAGTCAAATAGGAGTTTTCATGTCATTTTCGGGTCAATTTCGGGTTGCTGGGTCTACCCGAACCCAACCCGATTTTTAAAACGGGTTGATTTGTTGAACCCGAACCCGTCAGGTTGACCCTAACCCGAATTTTTCGGGGTCGGATTCGGGTCGTGTCAAAAATTGACACCCCTAGGATGATAGGATGTTATATAGTGATTATTCCAGCAATAAATTGATTGTTTCTTTCTATTCTGAGTGATATATTCTTATCTGATAAGTCTTGTGAGTAATAGTTTTGAGCCGAAGTTCCAATGCAATGTTTTCGTATCCATCTCTAGCTAGTCGAGGATAATCATGGAAGTGTAGCAATGTTAAACATTTCAAAAGGTTTTATATCTAATAGTGCTATATTTTAACACTATGAACCATAAACAATGACATTAGACATGAGATTACATACTTGAATATTGCTCAAAACTTATTTTGACTGTGATCGAAATTCTTTCGACACAAAATCGAATAAATTTTATAGTGATAAAGATCTATGTTGTTTGATTTACAAAGTTTATAGTAATATTGATGTTGAACACCCAAATATCTTAAGTGCTTGGTTCAACTAAAGTCAAATTAGTCTATGCCTTTGATAATTACTCAATGAGGTCATCCAACGTGCTATATTAGACCAGGAATCAGGGAGTGTTACTCGCCATAAAGCCTAAAATATCTATATAAAAAATATATCTTGACAATTCGAATGCTTAATTCATAATTGGGTGATTTTGTTCTCGTTAAGAAAGCAACTCTATTCATTTAAATAAATAAAAATAAATATGTATATAGATATCCAAAAGAAAATTATAAATAATTATATCTAAAACACAATAAGTCAGCCTTCAAAATTTCAAGTTAGCGGACTTCAAATTAGTTGTTAAGAAGATGTACAACATATGCTTAAAATATTACCATTTATATTAAGGTTTTGTTTGAGCGGCTTTCTTATTGCTACGCAAAGCAGCTTCTTAGTATAAAAATTAAAAATTGTATATTAAAAAGCTGCTTTAAGAAGCAGTAAGAAAGTCATTCAAAACGAAGCCTAAGTTAGAAGACTTCCACCGTGCTCATTTTTTTTTCCAACAACAAACAAATTTTATTCCAACAGAAAAAGTGTACAACCAGCTTAAAAACGATACAAAAAAAGTTACAAATGAACAAAGGGTTAACAACCCATCAGGCTTAGTAATTGACAGTGGCTACCAACTACATCGAGGCCAGGCACGGGTCATCCAGTATGGAGTGAAACCAATAACACACCAAGTAGCCACGAGCAAGAAACGCACCACCAAAGGTTGCCACGACTTCAGAGAAGTGAGCCCTAGCCACATCATTGCCCATAAACTATCATTCACATCCGCAAATATTAAACGGCAACCACCAAAAGTAAGAGGTTTTGAAATAAACCATAATGCCTTCCAACCAAAGTAGCCCATAGCCACAACCCAAAGGAGAGAAACCGATGAATGGCCCAAAACACCACCACCACAATGAAACCAATAAGAAAAGAGAAGAGCCAAATGCATCTGAAACCAACACTATAACCCCAAAATCATTTCCTACCATGTCTACCCCTCCCTCAAGAGGAAACAAAAACAACAGGCCTGTCTTTCTGCAAAGATTAATCATAGATTTCTTTTTAAAAAATTTTGGACGAAGGAAGATAACTACTAAACTGAACTTCTTAACATTTTTTACTCAACCGATTCATGGGAATCACATTCATGGGTTGTACAACAAGCTTAAAAATTTCAAAGAGATCAACAAAGGGAAAGAATGGGCTAGTTCTTGTCATCTCTCTTTTACCATTTCCTCTCTTAAGGATCAACAAGCTCTTTATCTGGACATGCTAAATTCCAATCCTCAAAATTCTTCCTTGAATCATAGGTTCAAAAGCATCAATGCTCAAATTTTAGACTGCTCTTCTACCTGGACTAATTAGGTGCTTCAACGTGCTAAACTGAAGTGGCTTTCCCATGAGGAAGATGACTTAAAATTTCTTTATGCAAGGATTAGGAAGAGAAGGAATCATAGCTCATCTCATTTGGTTGCTAATGATGATCCCCTTGTCAGGCATGACTTGATAACTTCTATCATTCAACACTTTGAGAAGCTTTTTAATGCTCCTCCGCCCGCTTCTTTAAGTGAACTTTCCTCTATTCCTAAAGGTAATGTTATTCCTTTTCATTTAACTGATTTGCTAACTATGATGGTCTCTGATGATGAAATCAAGGAAGCTATCTTTAATGGGAACTCCAACTCCTCTCCTGGTCCAGACGGGCTTTATTTTGAGTTTTATAAATCCAACTGGCTTATCACAAATCCTTTGGTTTGGAAAGTTGTGAAATTCTTCTCTAAGGGGTACCTTCCTAATAAAATTAAGGCCACTGCTATTGCTTTGATCCCAAAATCTGCTAATGTCTCCAATATTTTGGACTTTAGACCCATTGCACTTTGTAATGTCTTTTATAAGATAACATCCATAATATTGGCTTCAAGGATGAAGGATATTATGCCGACTATCATTGGGGAAAATCAAGTTGGTTTCATTAAAAATCGTATTGCTACTGATAATATTCTTTTTGCTTCTGAATTGCTTTTGGAATTCAAAAAGTCGGCTAAAAGAAAATTGTTGTGTGCCAAATTGGATATATGTAAGATTTTTTATTCTGTTTCAAGAGATTTTCTTCTAGCCAGAATGAGACCAAAAGGCTTCCCCCACATCTTTATACAATGGGTTAAAGCTTGTATTTCGGAAGTCTACTTCTCTATTTGTATTGATGGAACTCTGGAGGGTTATTTTAACTCCTCCTCGGGCCTCAGACAAGGATGCCCCCTTAGCCCTTATTTGTTTTGTATTGTGATGGATGCCTTTACTTGTATGATGGACAATCCTAATACTCCATATAGATTTATTGGGATCCAAACGAAGGATATGAAACTTACTCACCTTCTATACGCTGATGACCTTCTCATTTTTGGAGAAGCCTCGAAGCAGAACTATGAAGTTCTTTTGGATGTTTTAGACTTCTTTGCTAAGGTGTCTTAATGATAAATCATGAAAAAAACAAGCTCATTATCTCAAATTTCATAACTAATCCTATGGATGTACGTGGGGCCCTTAATATGCATTCTAATTGTGCAAAGATGACATACCTTGGAATTCCCATATCACCCAAAAAGCATTGTATAGCTGATTTCCAACCTCTCATGCATTCCATTTCTAATCATTTAGCTGGTTAGAAAGCTAGATTGTTATCAGTTGCGGGTCGTCTTCAATTTCTAAAATATACGGTTTGGAATACTATTTCCTATTGGATTAGGGGAGCTATTATACCCAAATCCTGTCTAAAGAGCTTAAGCAGGATGTGTGCTAGATTCCTTTATTTTGGAGATACGGAGGCAAAAAAATTACACCTTATAGCTTGGAAGAGAACTTGTAAACCTAAAAAGCATGGAGGGTTGGGCATTCCGGATCTTCATGCCCTTTAATTTGCAAACTATTGTTATCTATTTTTCAGATTTTACAACTCTAAATCTACCCTATTCACTTATCTGAACACTAAATTTGGTACTCCTTGGACCCCGATTCACTCTAAAGCCTCATCCCTTTGGAGAGAAATTGGGAAAGTGGCCTTGCAAATTTCACCCAGTATTATTTTTAACATCAAAACTAATAGTCATATTGCTATATTTATGGGATTCGTGGATTGGTGGTAGGTCCTTTTGACTGTTCTTCCCAACTGTAACTTGGAAACTTCTATTCAACATCATGCTAAGGTTTCTGATTTTCTGGTGGAGGGTGATTGGATTTTTCCGAGCAATGTTAAAGAGGTATTATCTCAAACATTGGGGCAAATTTCTAGATCGTCTTACTCTAATTATGCTATTATTTGGAAAGATAGGAAGCAACTTTATTTTTCTTTTTTTTTTATCAAATTTTACTATCGGGAGGAGGCTATTACTGATTGGTATAAATTTGTGTGGCACAATTATCATGCTATGAAATATTCAATTTACACTTGGATTTTTGTTAATGGTGGGCTTAAAACGGTGGAGGAGCTTATCAAAAGAAACATTGTGGTGCAGCCAAATTGCTTTTTATGCTCTTCTCACCATGAGACTAATTTTCACATCCTCTTTGAATGTGACTATGCCTTTTCTGTCTTAAAATTTTTTTCCCTATTTTTGGAGATTTTCTTTTGAGACCTCGGCTTCTTCAAGTTATTTAATTCTTGGATGAAAGGAGATACTTGTTGAAAAATCAAAAAGATTTTCTCCTCCTTACTATTTTTTGTGCCACATACTATCTTTGGAGGGAAAGAAATGAAAGAAGATTCAACTTTAAATTTAGAAGTGTCTCAACTTTATGTTATCTCATCAAATTGGCGGTAGAGGAGAAGGTATCCACCTGGAAGAACTATGATAATCTGAGAATTCCTTGGCCTTCTTAATGTTGTTTTGGCTGGGTGGTTATTCTTGTACCTGATTGGTTTTTCTGATGGAAGTATGTGATTTTTTGGGTTGGAGGATTATTGCTTTCTGCTATCAAGGTTGGTTTTGTTGTTTTTTTGAGCTGATCAGGTAGGAAGGGTGTCCTGGATGGAATTTTTGTTCGGATCCCGAGCAGCTTGCGTTGGTTTTTGATTGACTGCTTATGGCTGGAACTCTTTCTCGGAAAGTTTCTTGCTGCTCTCGAAGTTTCAGGTCCTTGGATGGTCTTTTTGGCAACCTTGGACTGTTCTATTTGGCAGATTTTCGATGAAGGACGATGATGTAGCTGCTAATCATCTCCTTGAAGGGCCTATTGGGCAACTATGAGGTTTCTGTTCGGTGACACTGGATATCTGTTGGTTTATGCGATTAGCAGTCTGGGTTCAATTTTGGTGCTCTTGCCTATTATTTTGGGTAGCTTCTTCACTTTGTATTTTTTTGTTTTTGACTCTTTGGGAGGTATAGGTTTTTTATTATTACTCTTCTTATTTGTATGAGATCTAATCTTTTTATTATACCTTATATGTAACCTTTTTTTACATAATATATGGGCTGATGCCCTCAATTTCCCCAAAAAAAAAGCACTATTTTCAATAATTTACACCTTGTATGTCCAGCCATCGCCGGCCACCACCGGTCGAGCCAAAGAGATACAAATCTGGGCCTCTGCTGACAGCTCGCCGCATTCCTCTGCGTCGAAGCTCGCATGAACGCCATAAAGTAAGTAGAATACGACGGAAAAAGCCGTGAACAGACCAAATCGAACGTACGACGGCCGGTCAAGCAATCCGAGCAGAAAAACGTTGAGAAAAATGGAGATCGCCGGTACGACCGGCATCAGCGGCAAGCCCCACAGCTCCGGCTCCCTTGCCTGTGGGACACACAACCCGAACACGCTGAGCGACGCTGCCGCCGCGACGGCGCTGCCGGAAAGAATAAACGTCTTGAAGGCGCCGCCGCCGGTCGGGAGGAAACGCCAGCAGAGAGTAAAGGCGATGGCGGAGAGGGAGAAGAAGATGAGGAAGATGGCGGTGGGCCAGGGATTGGTTGACCCCACCGACACGTAACGCCGGTAAATGACGGCGTTAGCCACCATGTAGAAGACGAAAAGGGTGCCGATCGTTACCAGGTTGAGAAGCACGTTGAGGTCCGTGAAGAGCGCAATGGCAGCCGTCAAGCCGCCTGAGAAAATAATTCACAAATAGGCCCCTAGAACTCGATTTATTGCAAACAAAAAGAGGTTTTTAGATTTTTACCGAGGAAGAGAGAGGCGTTCACAGGCGTGGAGGTGGCGGGGTGAACCTTGGCGAGCCGGGCCGGAACAACGTGGGCCCGAGCAATAACGCAGAGATATCGGGCCTGGCCCAACATCGAGACAAGGATTGAGGTTAATATGCCGAAGCTGGCCCCCACGCCGATCACATTCGAGACCCATCCCCAGCCGTCCGATCCCTTAAACGCAGACGAGAACGGAGCCTCACCGTCGATCTGCGCCACCAAAGAAAACATTTTATCATTTGTAACAAATAAATAAATATAAGTAAATATTTTAAAATTTTATAAGTATTTTTCAAATAAAATATCATATTTCGACACAAAGGATATGGTTATATAACTTTAAGTAAGATTAAAATATAATTAAAAAGAAAACTAATTAATTTTGGCATAACGGTCTAAAATTGGGATAAAAGCATAATTTCCAACGATTCTTTAATTTTTTACTCAAAATTTTATCAAAAAACCAT
>NW_021319966.1:155509-172612 GCF_001605985.2 Dendrobium catenatum | reverse complement strand
GGGGTTTGTGACTTTGGGCGATCAATTCATTAATAAGAGTACACATTTTAGATATCTTTGATCTATTTGTTTAGAGTGATGGTGAAATAGATGGGGATATTATCAATAGAATTCAAGTTGGATGGTTGAAGTGGAGGAATGCATCGGGCTTGTTATGTGATAGAAATGTACCCCTCAAACTTAAAGGAAAATTCTATAAGATGGTAGTGAGGCCTGCAATGCTTTATGGTGCCGAATGTTGGCCATTAAAAGAGAAGCATAATACTAAGTTAAGTGTGGCAGAGATGAGAATGCTCAGGTGGATGAGTGGCTTTACCCTTAGAGATAGGATACGAAATGAGCATATACGTGAAAAGGTTGGAGTAGCTCCAGTAGAAGATAAAATTAGAGAGAGTCGCCTTAGATGGTTTGGCCACATAAAACGACGGCCTTTCGATGACCCGGTTAGGAGAGTAGAGGTATTAGATTTGACTTATGTTAAGAAAGGTAGGGGTAGACCTAAAAAGACTTGGTTAGAAAATATTAGGAATGACCTTTCTTTATTAGGTTTAAATGAGAATTTGACTTTTAATAGAACACAATGGAGAAAAAGGATTCATGTAGCCGACCCCACGTAGTGGGATAAAGGCTTGATGTTGTTGTTGTTGTTGTAGTGCTTGTATATGATATCATATGCTGTTTTAATTTTAACATAAATTTCAATAAAAAAAATTTGGTTTTATTAAAAAGTATTACACATAAATAAAATTTAAATTTACTCCACATTATTAAAAATAATATAAAAAATTCAACTAAGAAAATCAAAATGTAAGTTTTTGTTTTTGCTTTTAAAAACTTTTTCATAAAAAGCGGTTTCAAAAATGCTTTTCTAAAATCAGCTTTTTTAAAAATAAAATTTAAAAATGATTGTGAAGAATACTGACTTTCAAATACATATCATTTATTATTATTATGAGAGTAGTCGAATATTTCCATATTTTCTCAAAAAAAAAAAAAGTTGCATTGAAAATAAAATAATATAAATTCCACTCAATTTTTATTTGTTTATATGTCTAACATTAGAAATTCTTTATTTATTTATATAACACTTAATTATTTAAATCATATATAAAAATTATGATTTTTTTTAAATTCAAAAAAAAAAACACGAGCAAAAAGAAGTCTCACGGACCTAGCGGCGGGCTCATTCCGCAGAAAAGCTTGACAGAGTGTCAGAGTGTGCTAAGAAGGCAAAAAGAAGCAAATTCAGCTCGAGGGAGAAGAACTCACCGCATCGTAGGGCACGAGCATGGCCATGGAAGCCGCCATTAAACAATACAGAACCGTGACGATCGCGACAGAGCCAGAAACACCTATGGGAATATCCTTCACCGGACTCTTCACCTCCTCCGCCATTGTCGACACCGCATCATACCCAATATAGCTCATGTAAACGGCCGCGGCGCCTGTAAAGATGCCGCCGACGCCGTACGGCAAGAAACCTCCGGGATGCTTCGCCGGCCACGCCGGCCGCGTTAAGTTCTTCCATTCTCCTCGCCAAAACCCAATCATGATGATGAAAATAATAAAGGATAAGTGTGTCGCCGTTAATGCCAAGTTAAGCTTCGAACTGTCCTTTGTGCTGAAATCCACTTGTTTGTTTCAAGGAGAAGGATTGGATTATGAAGAAATATCAGAAATTTTTGAGCTTTCGCATTCAATTTACCTGTAGCAGATGCAGAGGGTTAGAATAAGTATGACGCAGACGGCGAGAGGGTCGAGCTTGTTGAAGCCATTGGGTAGGCCGGAGATTGTAAACCTCCATTTTTCCTCTGTTTCGACTCCAATGGCGGTTCCTAAATATGCTGTGAAGCTTCTCGCCACCGCTGCGTTTGAGAAGACATACTCCATTACCAGATTGGCTCCTGTTAAAAAAGCTGCGAATTCCCCTGTATTCAACCGTTATGCGTCACTATAACTATCCATAATTGTTTTTTAAGCTCATTTTCACAAATTAAACTGTCACGAATAAGCTCCTTTTATCAATGCTCAGTATTTAATTTCGTATACAGTGAAAGAAATGGAATCAGGAACAAATCAGGAAATAAGCAAAAATGGAACTTTAAAACAGATTGAAGCGGGCAGAGCAAGATTAAAGCATGGAAAGAAAGAAAACATTATAAGAAATGGTCCTAACTACTAATAAATGCAGTAAATAACTCACCGAATGTGACCCTAAGATAGCTGAAAGCGCCGCCGGCGACGGGCAATTCGACGGCAAACTCGGTATAACAAAAGGCTGATAGAAGGGCACAGAGACCGGCAATGGCGTAAGAGACGATTATAGCAGGGCCAGAAAGGTCACGGGCGGCGCGGCCAGTGCTGACGAAGACGCCGGCACCGACCATCCCTCCGATGCCGAGTCCAACGAGATCAGTCCAGCGAAGAGTTCGCGCCATGTCGGTCCCCGAACGAGCCCGAACTCGGCTCATCTCTTCGTACGTTGTCGTTACCGAACCCGCACGCCGACTGAATCGCCAGTGAGTTTCCGCCACCGCGCGGCCGTAAGCCCGCAGGCTAGCGAAGGACGGAGCCATTGATTTCCTCCTCATCGCCGGCGCCGCCGAATCCTGCCGTCGCTCAATATGTAGCTTTATCTCGAACGGGTAACGGGTTTGTGGAAGGATGGAGTTTTATAAGTAGGCGGGGGAAGGGAAACGCCGAAATTCTCAAAAAGAAAAAAAGTTTTGTAATTGACGTTTAATAGATACGATTAGATCGGCGCCGCACATCATAGAATCTGCACGATGTTTAATGTTCCATGGAGTGCCAGCTGTTGGGGGCTTGCGGCGTCTCCGGTGTGGCGACTTCTGTAACGGAAGGTGAGGCTTGTTCTTTCTTATATTTTGTAAGGCTACACTTGGGCTACAGTAAGAGGTGCTGTCTTATTTTAAGATTCACTACTGCTTTGACAGTTTATAATAGGTTAGTAGATAATCTTATACGCTCTTATCGAAAATTATTTTTTTTCTTTTTTTAGCGGCAAGCAGGTAGCACTGAAGAGATTGGTAATTCAAGGGTCTTATTAAAAAAAATTTCTTATTACCAAAATAGTGTTTTTTACTGAAATTATATTTAATAATTAATTTGTTTATCTAATTTTTTATTTCTGAAAAATAAATGAATTATATTTTAAGTTATGAGAACATATGTATTAAAAATAAACCAAAAAGTGAATGAATTGTGCTATACCGATCGAAAAAGCTTTATTTTTAAAATAAGGTTGTTGTATGTCAAAGTATTCGCGATGGTAAAGACATAAAAAACTTAACGCCTTAATTTTGCACGGAGATTCAGCATACATGCATATAAGAGATAGTGGTGCAATAATCATAATATATACTAAAATTTTTATGTAGAAAAGCACAAATGGGGGAAATATTGCGCGCGGGGCCTTGCTCAGTTGAAGGGGGCTGTTAACTCACAACACACGTGGCACATTAGTATTGGGTTTCATGTATAACAATAAAATAGGCTGTACTTTCTTTATCTCATTTTATCTATATATACTACCCTGTAATAAGAAAAATACAATGAAATACAAACAATTTTTCCTCTGTTATCTTCCTGCTTTCCTCTTGCGTGCAACCACTCTCGGTTCTCCCTCAAGAACAAGAACCTGACAAGGTTCTGGGTTTCAACAAAAGACTCCACTAGTGTTGGTTGTTGATTACAAATGATGTCCTTTCTTGAAAGAAGATGTTGGCTCAATGTAGCAAATATACATTATATAGAGAATTTTATATAGTTGGAGTTGGGAGAATCTAATGACATAAGAGTTGTTCTCAAGAGAGTGTTGTTATGTTCATTTGGCAGGATTGTATTTGGCTGACAAAGGTCAAAGGTACCCTAGTCGGCAAGCCACAGAGGTCAGAAGGACCATAGTCAGCAACAAAGGTAGAAAGGATTGTAGTTTGCGGACAGTGGTCAAGGGATCATGATCGATATGTGATGGAAGTCGAAAGGATCGTAGTTGGGCGATAATGGACAAAGGGACTATAGTCAGCGAACAAGAGGTAAGAAGAATTATAGTTAGACAAAGTTGGTCATAGGGACCATAGTCAACGGCCGAGGGTGGTCGAAAGGACCATAGTGGGCCAATGGTGGTCAGAGGGACTATAGTTGGACAACAATGGTCGGAGGGATCGTTGTCAGGTGATGGTGGTCGAAAGGACCGTAGTTGGCAGATGATGGAGGCCTAAATGACTGTAGTTAGACAACTGTGGTTGGAGGGACTATAATTAGTAGACAATGGTGATCGGGTAGAGAACTAGAAGTGGTGGCCAGATGGATGTCCGATGATGGTGATCGGCAATATGTCTTGTAGTGACAGCATGGAGTTGAGGTTTTGTCGGTTATTATGGTCGGACAGAGGTCCGGTGACAATGGACGAGAAGAGGTCTAGTAGTGGCGGTGGGGGGTTGAGGGTTCACCGGCAGTGGTGGTCTGACAACGGTCTAATGATGATGGTCAAGTAGAGGTCTAGCATTGGTGACCGCGCATTGAGGGTTTGTCGGCGGTGGTCTCTGGGTGGATGTCTAGGTTTCCTCAAACCTCAAGGCTCTCTTGAGTCTCTAGCCTATAATATAAGCCTCCTCTTTCTTCAGATATAGAATGGATATTTATTCATAGATTTTGGGAGTTACATGATCAATAAATATGAAGAAGATCTAGGTTAAATTCGGAGTGATCCATTAGATGGTCTATATTTATTCTCTCAATTATAGAGTGTTCATTAAGCATTTAAGTGCCTTAATAATTTTAGAATTGAGTGATCTTGAGCTTGTTTGATTCTTCTCGTCGAGCCGCTTGATTTGACTATAAACATGTCTAAATTGGAGATTATCTGAATATTTATTTGATGCTTTTAAGCTTCCAAGTATGATTTAAACTCTTGATTTGAGCCCATTTTGACGCGGATTTGTTGGACTGATTTCAATGTCGCTGGGCTCATTTCAGTGATACATTCATTTTGATTATAAGTTTGTTGAAATTGGAGTTTGGATGATCCCAATTTTAATTTCAAACATTTTTAACTTGATACGTCTCAAGATTCGTTCTTGATCAAGACGATTTTTTGTGAAGTATCAAACACATACATTTTAAAAATATATTATTTGAATACAATTTTAAAATTTTAGGTTTGATTTCACTCACATGCTTTCATTTGATTTAAAATTAGAAACATTTTGCAAAGTCTGGAAGCTGTATGCCACCGGGTGGAAGTCCAGTGGCGGTCAGAGATTGTGTCGAGGCCTGACAACGGTTGGGCTGAAGTCCGACGGCGGTCGGTGGCCGAGTGGTGGTCCTACTATGGTTGGGCTAAAGTCCAGCGACAGTTGGCGACCAGGTCGAAGTCTTGCGATGGTAACAGCTGGGTGGTGGTCATACGATAGTCGAGCTGAAGTTTGACGACAGTCGGCGGCTGAGTGGTGGTTTGAAAACCGTTGGGCTAAAGTTCGGTGGTGATCTGCGGCAGGGCGGTGGTCTGAAGACGATCGGGTTGATGTCAGACGATGATCGAAGGTCAGGCTAAAGTCCGACAGTGGCCGGGCAGAAGTTCGACGATGATCGACGGCTGAGCGATGGTCCGACGACAATCAATGGGGGTTCGCCAGCAGTGGTGTTGTAGCTTTTGGAGCCTCAGTGCTCCCTCCCATCTCTAGCTAAAAAGTCTCCCTCATAATTGGGGGGGTTTATTTATAGATTTTCATGAGTGGCACACCCCGTAAGTAATATAGAAGATCAGGGGTAGGTTCGGAGTGCTCCATCAGATGACTTGTATTGATTCCTCATATCATAAAGCATTTATCAAACATTTGAATGTCTTAATGATATCATAATTTGATGATCTTGGGCTCGTTGGATTCGTCTCGCCGAGCCGTTCGATTCGATTATAAGCATGTTACATTTGGAAACCGTTTGTTAATCCAAATTGTAGTTTAAATCTTCCAAAAGCGATTCAAATATTTTATTTGGACCCATTTGAGCTTGGATTGAGTCGAATTTGGTGTCGTTGGGTTCATATTTTTGAGACGATCACTTCGACAATAAGTTTACTGAAATCGGAGTTCGGATGATGCCAATTTTAATTTTGGATGTTTACAACTTGATTTTGCCTCAAGATTCGTGCACGATCAGAATGTTTTTTTTGTGACGTATAAAAAATGAGTACTCATTAATCACCGCCTTCTCGCTCTTTTCTTTTGACAGATTGAACGACTCGAATGCGGGACCACTCTGCCCAGTACAAAGCCACTTCTCTTGTAACTTAGGCTTTGTTTGGTTCTTCCTCCCCTTTTGTAAAAGATAGTTTTAGAAGTATTGATTAACAGAATTGAGTTTTTGAACGGAGAAACAAATATAAAAAATCTTCTCAAAACAATAAAAAAATAAAGTTTCCTAAAAAATATTTCTATAAAAGCCATCCTTCCAAACAGAAACAAAAAAATAAATTCAAGATTTCTAAAACTCCTCCAAATATTAAATTTCATTTATTTTACTCAATAATGAGTTGCCGATGACCGCAGCCTTCTCCTTTCAATAAAGAGGGTCTTCTAAGTAAATTTTAATTATTTATTTTGCAATTAGTCCAAAGAGAATTGTACTTAGTGCAACTAATATAAAAATCAACGCCACGTGGCAAAAAATTAACCGTACAATTCTATATTTTTTTGTTCTACGATTGAATATATCAACCGACTAATTTTCCACTTAACGATAAGACAAAATTTGTTACACTTAATTTTCAATTAGATTCATTTTATAAGAAGCAAAAAGAAGGCTAAGCTTATTACTTACGCTTCTTTTTGGACAATTTTTTTACTATTTTTTAAAGCAAATTTTCAGCATAAAATTTTTATACTAAGCAGAGCCATCACAAATGAAGCCTAAAAATTTTACGAAAAAAAAATATTTTACAAAATAATAAAAAAATTGTCCTAAGTAAAGCCTTAGTTCAATTAATATAAAATATGAGCCACTTGGCTAAAAATTAATCATATAATGTCATATGTTTGTATGATTGAACATATTGATCAATTAACTAATTTTATTTTTAAAATGGGACAAAATTTGTTATACTTAATTTTCAATCAAATCAATTTTTTTTATTATTTTATGTCATAAGTTAAAATAAAATAAAATGAATGAATTATTGTTGGTGACCAAAATTACAAAAAAATTTATGTAATTAAAATACTACAATCTCAATGCTATTGCGAATACAGTTTGTAATTTGAATTTATAATGACTCTAGAAAAAATTTATTTGCAAGAGTCAAAATACGAGCTATTACATATCATGCTATTGCTAAATATGATATTAATCAACTATAGGTAAAAGAGACTTTCAAAGGATTAATATATGATTTTTGTAGAGATTTGATTGCAACAAGAGCGTAAAAAGCAATTTCTAAATTACTCTAAGATTTCATTTGAGATGATTTTTTTACTGCTTCTTAAAATAACTTTTGTTGCGTGTTAGAAAATACGCGGCGGTAGAGTTTGTAAATTTGCGTCCGAGTGTTGCACGTAAGTTTAACACACAAACAGAAAGAAAGAGTGAACACCAAGAGTTTTTACGTGGAAAACCCTAAAATGGGAAAAACCACGGGGCCTCGCCCAGTTGCAAATTTCCACTAGTGTTTTCGTAGATTACAAATGGCGGATTTCTTCCCACAAGTCGGGATAATCCAAATACAACTTGTCTCTTCCACGAAATTCACAAAATCCTGCGAATTCCCTGTGTTTTCTGAAAATCCGGCAGAGTTCCGGCGTCTTCAGGCGGCAGGAAAAACTCCGGCGGCGGTGGTCGAGGAGGTGAGGAATCTCCTATTCCCCTTTCTCCTTCTCCTTCTCTTCTTCTTCTCTCTCTTCACTTCCCCCCTCTTGGTGTAGAATGAGGGCTCTATTTATAGTTTTTCTGGAGTGGCATAGCCCGTAAATAGGCGTGAGATCAAGGGCGAACAAGGAGTGGTTTGAATGGACGGCCGATATCGAATCCTTTGATCATGCACCGTTCGTTGGACATTTGATGGCCTTAATGATGTCGGAATTTGATGATCTTGGGCTCGTTGGATTCTTCTCGTCGAGCCCTTCGATTCGAGTATAAGCTCGTCAAAATCGGAGACCGTTTGGTAACTCAAATTGCGGTTTGATAATAATAGTAACAATAAACCATAAAAATATTATATATATTTATGTAGATTATTTTTATGCTATTAACAGTAAAATTTATAAATTTAGATAGCTAGCTAGGACAATAAAATAAAGCTGATGTTTCTATTTCCCTTGAAAGCTAATTTTTCCACCTTTGAATTTAATAGATAATTTAAGAATCTTATAAAAAAAACAGAAAGCTAGAAAGCTAGATATCATGATGAGATGCTATTGAACGCCAAATCAAACAGCAAACAAGTAAAACAAGCAGGCCATCAAATCACTTCATATCTGCAGCTTTCTCCTAAGTCACCTAATTGATCAATAATTCAAAACCTCTGCATAATATAATCTAAGAGTAAAATATATGTTGAGGTTGGAAGGAAACCACGTATCAAGATAAATAAGATATTATAGAAATGTAGAGAATGGTAAAGAATATTAGGATTTAACGTGGAAAAACTCGAAACAGGAAAAAATTACAGAGCCACACTACACAAAAAATTTCACTATGAAAATTGGGAGAAATTTATACATATCTTTCTTTTCTCCCGCTCTTTCATTGCTTCTCTTCTCACTTACACCATTCTTACACTAGAACAAACAAAGAGATACAATTCATACCACCAAGAGATACCACCGCTAATAAAAACGAGAAAGAAAAGTTGTTCGGCCGGCCTCACAGCACTGAGGTGCCAGTTTGGAGCGTCGCGATGCTCAAAACTCTGCAATCATTTTGCCTGACAATACCGCAATGCCAGATCTTGAGCACTATAACGCTCTGCTCACTTTCTTTTCCCCAAGAAAACAAGATAGTGCTAGGATGCAATGGTACACAACGTCGGGGCACTCAAGTACACTAGAACTCAAGCAAGAGGTAGACCCCAGCAAGCATGACAAACTGAGTTGAGGTCCGTGGCAAGAACAAAATACGATTGATCGACATAGTCAATTTCCACACATACTAACAACATACAATATCAATCCATCATAGTTCAACTCAGCTCATTTAATAAATCAATAATTAATAAGCTGTAAAGGGTTCTTATGTGCTGAACAAAAAATGAATAAACTCTGCTTTTTTTTTTTTTCTTTAAATGTGACTGCAATCTATATATTGGTTATTAGAACCGATTTGGATAATATCAAAAACTTTACACAGTTGTTGATGATCACTGTCACTCCCACGAGAAATTATTAGGTGCGGAGTGCAGACGGGGAGAACCGTCCGCACATTCGTATAAAATCCAGCTAGGTACCATTCGGTACCGCTGGGTACCACTAAGTACCGCTTGGTATCTTGTGTGTGTGCAGATGGTGCTCCCCCGTCTACACTCTGCACCTAATATTTTTTCCACTCCCACACAGTGCTTCTGTATAAATGCAGATTTCTTCTTGCTTACAAGCTTTTGATCGCTAGGAAGGGTCGAAGGTTTAGGGCTTACGGTAAGGTGGAGGGTTTGGTCTGAAAGACATCTAGTAGGGAGAGGAAGAGTTGGAAGTTTTCTCACTTCCATGGCAAGGGCAGGGCTTTCTCATGCCTAGGACAATGAAAGAGAGGCTAAGGCAGGGTTTTCTCATGAGGGCAATGTGAAAGAAGAAAGCCACAATTTTGTCAGCAATATAAAAATTGTGAAAACAACTAGTAAGACTTCGTTTGGGATAGGGGTGCAAACACAATTGCCAAATATCGAGCTCAAGCTCGACTCGTCTCATGAAACGAGTCGAGTCGAGCGGCTTGTCGATCTCCTTCCCGACCAGCTGCGTTGTCCGTGAATCCCGTTCGTCGTCTCGAGCAACGATGACCTCTGTGGACCATCGTCCCATCGTCGATGCCGCAAGCTCGTCCTCCCAAGCCGCGAGCTCCGTCGTCCCGTTGAGCTCCATCGAATCCCACTCCCGCCTGCGAATCCCGTTCCCTACATCATACAAAATATGATTCCCGAATCTCGCTCCCGCCTGCGAATCCCGCTTTCGCTTGCTTCGTTTCTCTTACGCGAGCTACTCGACGAGCTCTCGAGTCGAGCTACGAAGTGTTCAAACTCAAGCTCGTTAAGCCTTCGAGCTTGAAATTGTGTTCAAGCTCGACTCACGAGCTCAATAAGCTCGATTCGTCGAGCCCGTTAACGAGTCAAATCCGAGTCGACTTGACTTGTTGCACCCCTAGTTTGAGACAACTTTCTTATTTGCTTCTTAAAACAAATTTTTTTAATATAAAAATTTTAAACTGATTTAAGTAGTAAGAAAGTAATCCCAAACAAAACCTAACTGTCACTATTAGCGGCGATTAAAAAAGCTATAAAGAACTCAAATTTTTTTAACATTTGCATCAATTTAAACCACTTCTAAAAAGGACTTTTAATAGCGATTCTTAGACCACTGCAAAGTAATGCTCGAATGCACGAAATTTTCATAGTGATTATATGTGGCATATCTCATCCTATCACCACTCCAAGTTTTAGATATGAATGATACTATAATAAAGTATATTAATTTTACGCAACTCATCTTGCAGAGTTTTAATTATAAATCAAGATGTCTTTAGTAATTATAAGCTTGTGTATGTGATATATATGAATTTATCTTAATGACTCAAAAATCTAATAAAAATAATCTTAATTTTACTAAGTTAACCTACTTAATTTCAATTCTACCTAAAATACCAACATCTGTATTGTAACGGACTACCTTAGTAATATTAACTAATTAATGCATGTTAACCTCTCTCATCTCATTTTCTCTCTTTAGGGAATATGTCTATTTGCATGACGTATTTGCTCCTTTTTAAAATTTTAATTAAATATGCTCTTTTTTTCTAATTATCATTATTCACAGGTTCTTCTCTAAAAATTAATCTATTTTAATAATGAGTGATAAATCATAGAATATGTTGCATGAATTGATAATTTTAGAGAAATAATTTTCTCCTTTTGTTAATCACTACATATTGTATTCACCTTATAAATTTAATTTTAAATTTCGTTTGAGATAGTTTTCTTACTGCTTTCTAAAGAAAATTTTTATTACAAAAATTTCTTGTAAGCAGCAAAAAAAATAGTGACGAAAAATTACCTTAAAGAAAGCAAAAGTTTTGGTAAGTTTAGCAAATATTATATATAATCTTTTGGTTATAAGTCTTCCCAATAGGTCTTTTTTTTATTTTTTTTTATTTGAATTTTTATTATGATCATATCAAATTTAGTATGTTAATTGTGTTCGGCTTATTTACCATTACACCATAGAACCATATATTGTTGGACTGATTTATGAATTATGGGGGCCCATTAAATAAAAGATAGATAGCCTTATAACTGGGCCCATTAAATTATGGGCTTTCTTTCGTAGGAAATCCACATCAATAAGCAAAAATTCATTGTTAGTTGACAAATTCAACATTTGAATGGTGATTTATCTAAAACTGAAAGTAATTCAGTTTTTAAGGAGGAATTACATTACATATCAAATATTTTTTATGTAAATATTTTAAAATTAGCTTAATTTTAATATTTAATTATGTAACCACATAAAAATTTATGCATGAATTTATTTGTTTTACTTAAGAAAATATATTAGTTATATTTTTATGATTTAAATATCTAGATATTAAACAAAAATATAACAAAAATTAATGTTAGATATATAAATGCATAAAAAATGATGATTTATGTATTTCGGTCCCTTATTTTTCAAATATTTTACAATTAAAATTTTAATCAATAGTCACAATTTAATTTAAAAAATAATATCATAATAATATTTTGAAAAAAAAAATGAATAAAGGCATACTAATTAAAGTTTGGTGATGATGAACTGTAAAATCATTAAATTTATTTTGATTGAGTGTAATATATGTGAAATAATAATTCAAAATTTAATGTTATATTATTTTCAAGTAAAACTATCAATTTTGAAATATATGATTTTAATCTTAAAATAAAATTAATATATTTAAAATCTGTTTTAATAAAAAAAATTAAAAGAAATATTTAGTCCAAATTTATATGCTTTTCGAGGGTCAAAAATAAAAATTTTCCAATATATCAGCATGTCCACTTGCTATTTTTAGTTTAGTTATTTTTAGGTCGGTAGAAAATACTATAAAATAAGCTATTCCTCTTTCTCTCCTCTCAACCAAAATTGTAAAGCCCCTTTCCTCTCAAATGGTAGAAACAAAACTTAATGATGCCGGTGCCACCACCTCCATCGAAGAAATTCATCCTGACATCCTTATTCAAATCATGCGCCACCTCGACGGCTCATCACTCGCTTCGGTGAATTCTGCCACCTCTTACCTCCGTTCTATCTCCTCCGATCCTGACCTCTGGCGCCGCCTTTGCCTCTCCACATGGCCATCCCTCCATCACCCTCACATCCTCCCTCTCATCAACTCCTCCCCCCACCGCTTCTTCTCCGACGCCTTTCCCTACCCCACCTCGTTCACACCAGCCAACTACTCAGACATCCCAGATAAACTCATCTCTGCCGTCGATCTCTACCAGCACGACATCCCAATATCTTCCTTCGTTGTTGAGAGTGACACCTCCTACCCCACCCCTTTAAATGTTCCCTTCGGAATCAAAGGACTAGATATTATAACGGACATGTTGCCAGAAGAGCTAACATTGAGTTGGATTGTGATAGACCCAACAAAGGGACGGGCGGTGAACTTATCGAGCCGAAAGGCATTGGTGGTGAGGCGACATTATTGGGGCTGGGAAGCGGTGGCACGATTCACATTGGCGAGAGATGGTTGGGTAGTGGGAGTGCTGGGAAAATGGTTGGATGAAGGATTGGGATTGGTTGAGTTGGGTCTGTATATTTGGGACGAGGGTGGTGTGCCTGTGTACAAGATGGAGGGATTGAGAGTCGTGATGGCAGCAATGGAGGCGGAGAGAAAGGCGATGGGAGAGAAAGAGGCGAAGGAAGGATATTTTGAGTATTGCAATATGAAGATAAATGAAGAAGAGCTAAGACAAAAGAGGGGGTGGCTGGGGATCTGAGCTTTGTCATCGTCATCGCCATCTTTCTAGCTTTTATTTTTCTGTTAATTTCCAATGACATTTGGTGAATTATAAGGTCACCTTTTGTTTTAATGTTGAATGTTCTTCGCTGCTTGTTGTCGTGTGCAAACAATGAGAATAAAATCTTCATAGCGTATTGTCTTGTGCATTTAGGGTTGCAAATGTACTGAGCCGAGCAAATATTTATTCATACTTGAGCTAGTTTATTAATACTTCGCTCAATCTCCGTTCAAGTTCAATTCAAAATTTTTTGTTTGTATTCGATATCTCAGTTCAAGATCAATTCAAACCTTAGTGTTAATTAACATAAAATATGGGCCACTTGGCAAAAAATTAATCATATAATGTCATATGTTTGTATGATTGAATATGTTGATCAATCAACTAATTTTATTTTTAAAATGGGACAAATTTTGGTATACTTATTTTTGAGTCAAATAAATTATTTTTATTATTTTATCTCCTATGTTAAAAAATAAAATAAAATGAATGAATTACAAGAGAAGTTAGTAAAGTATTATTAAAAAACGAGACCTATATCATTTAGCAATTATTTGAGATGAGTAATACGACTATATCATTTAGCAATTATTTAAGCTTTTCTCAGGAGCCGAGCAAATATTTAGGCTTTATTTGAAAGGCAAAAAATATCCTTACAACTAAAAATTCAATGAGAAATATCCTTACAAAGAGAAATAGTAAAGAAAATTAAAAGGGGAATAGTCGAACCCCCTACATATCTGTGAAGCAAACAATGATCAAAAATATGAACAAATTGGGATCAAGGGGCAGCGCCCCTAGAACAAATTTTGATTATGAAGATATTTATTAAAAAAAAAATCTCTTCCCCCACTACCAGGATTGCCGTAGAGTTAGTTGTCGGCGTAATCTTTCTTCCTTTCAATTTTCTTATTTGTTCTCCGGTGAGGGGTTTTGGAGAATAAAAAGGTCGTCTTTTAATCTTAAAAAAATTATACTAACAAGCTGCTTTTAAAAGCAATAAGAAAGCTGCCCAAACCAAACCTCAGACTTGATTGAGGATTCATCGACTTTTTCTAATGGATATATTGGTGAAACTTTCCATGGATGATAGTCCTCATGATGCTCCTTTTATTCATGTTGATGCCCTTGTGATTAATAGACTTCGTATCTTTAAGATTGATGCTAAAACCTTAAACCATACTAATTAGTTTTAATGGGTCAAATTATTATCATGAAGATATTGGAAGCCAGATATCCACTAACAATTTCGCTATCATCCATCCTCCCAAAACACGTCGAAAAAAAACCTATTAGGATGATCTTATCCCCGATATTAATTTTTCGTCGAAAGCTTTTTACAACCAATCATACAAAGACAATGCTTCATTACCTGCTAATAAATTTAATATTTTATAAAGAGATTATTAAACTAATAAGTCATCAACTTCCTTTTTTATAATTAAATATGATCTTATTTTTAAATATATATTCTAAAAGTTAAATTGCTCAAATATTAATTTAATAGAGTTTTAATTTTTAAAAGGCTAAATTATTATGCCTTGTATTCACTTTTCAATAAATTAATATATGTACTTTTAGCTCAAAGAAAAATAATACATAATTATTTTTAAAAATTCTCATTTAGAATTAAATATATATAATTTTTATTTCATAAGAAATTGTAAAATGTCTTATGCGATCAAAAGCAACACGCGTGCATGCCTTTCAACGGCCACGATTTTGTGAGAACCCTTCCAAATAAACCAGCGGGCCTATCCTTTGTTTTTAGCCTTAATTATCTTTTAAATCATCATTAAAAGCAATAAAAGAAACTAATTCCTGTTGATGTACAGTCCAAATAATTAAAATTATTTAATTATTTTCATAAATTAGAAAAAAATTAATTTTCAAATATAAAATTTTATAATTCAAATTTATAAATATATAAAAAAGATAAATAAAAGTTATAAATGACTCAAACACCGCAGCCTCGCTAAGGAACTAACTTCTATGAATACTAGCGATGTCAACAAATGACACGATATATCAATCCGATTTAAAATATTAGAGTTCGAATTATAACCCGTTTAATAAATGGGTTGTATTTGGGTTTGATATTTCGACCTATTTAGTAAATTGATTTAATTTTGGTTAACCTATAAACTCACATTTGACCCAAAAATAAGCCGTTTAATATTTTTTTCTTGCATCATCTTACTTGCAGGTATGAAACACTTTTTTTATCATATATCATAAACTCTATAGTAGATAAATTACTAAAAAAGGAATAACATATCATGTTCAAATTGACTAGATTCGAGATGGGCTAATTTCGAGTCAAAGTCAAATATGACCCATTAACTTATTTTGATAGATCTACCAATCACTAAACTATAAAATTTTATATAACTTTCTTTCATTAAAAAAACTTGTGAACATGTAAATGGCCACTTAGAGGAACTTTTATTTGGTCCGGTGAACGTACGTAGAGCTACGTTCGGCCGGCACTAAGATCGCAGGCACAAAACGAGAAATACTGAGTAAATACTGAGCAATATCAACAATAAAGTGAAATACCATTATGTGAAGACAACATACCGAGTAATACCGAGCAATACCGAGCAATACCGAGTAATCCAAAAAAATACCAAGTTTTTTCTATAAAAACTCGATATTTTTTGGGATTACTCGGTATTCCTCGGTTACTCGGTATTGATCTTCACAGAGCGGTATTCCTCGTTATTACCAAAGAATACGTAGCAATACCGAGCAAAAACCGAGTAACAATCCTCTGACCGAACGTAGAGCTACGTCCGATCAGAGGACGTAATAAAAGGGCCGGGTTAACTATCTAATAAGGTGTGTTTGATTTCATAAGAAACGGTCAAATGTAAGTATATATATATATTGGATAAATCTTAAAATAAAATTAATAAATTAAAATATTTTTAATAAAAAAAAATAATTATGAGATTATGATCCAAATGTCTTCACATTCAACACTGATGAATAAGTCATGAGAAATCTTCTCAATAAGCCAACGGATATTTTCAGTCTTATCATCATTGAAAAACTATAAAATAAGCATAACCCCTTTCCCTCCTCTCAAACCATTTTAAAAGCCTCTCCCCTCCTTAATGACCAATACGAAAATAATCACCACCAGCATAGAAGAAATTCATTATGATATTCTTCTTCAAACCCTCTGCCACCTCGACGGCCAATCCCTCGCTTTAGCAAGTTGCGCCACATCTCAACTCCGTTTTGTCTCCTCCCACCCCGACTTGTGGCGACACCTCTGCCTCTCCAATTGGCCATCCCTATACCACGCTCGCACCCTCCCTCTCGTGAGTTCTTCACCACGTCGCTTCTTTTCCGACGCCTTTCCCTTCCCCGCCTCCTCCTCGCTAGTCGACCACAACGACCTCCCCGTCGAACTCATATCCGCCGTCGATCTCTACCACCGTGGCATCCCAATATTTTCTTGCGTCGTCGAGACTGATACCTCCTCTGCTTGGTTTCGTGCCTCCCCCTTCCTAATTGATGCACAGCTGGAAGGGTCGGACATATCACCTGAAGATCTCACATTAAGCTGGATTGTTATAGACCCATCGAAGGGGCGGGCGGTTAACTTATCAAGCCGTAGGCCGATGGAGGTGAGAAAGCGGCCATGGTGTGTAGGGGAGACAGTGGCACGGTTTACGACGGTGATGGATGGGTGGGCGGTTGGGCCAGTGGTGATGTGGTGGAAGGGGAGTGGCGATGTGATGGAGGTGGAGCTGACGGTGGAGGACATGGATGGTGTTTGTGTGAGCGGGTTGGAGGGATTGAGATTGGTGAAAGCGGCGATGGAGGCGGAGAGGAAGGGGAAGAAGGGAGAGGAAGAGGCAAAGGAGATGTAT
>NW_021319966.1:146347-155409 GCF_001605985.2 Dendrobium catenatum | reverse complement strand
TGTGGAGTATTTGAAAATGAAGAGAACCAGAGAGGAGAGAAGAAATAAGAGGGAGAGGTGCGGTGATATGACCTTTATAGTCGTTGTCGCCACCATCTTCCTCGCTTTTGTTTATATGTTTATTTTCAGATGAGATTTGCACATCAAAAGTCTTCTTTTTTAAGTTGATGTTCTTCGTTGCTTGTTGTGGTTAAGCTGAAAGATGAAAGAGAAATGTTTTTGAAAGTTCAAACATTGAGAAGAAAATAAGAAAATCATAATGAATATCTGTCACGTGTACAATAAAAAAAATTCTTTTTTTTTCCTTGTTGTTTTAAATAAAAAAATGAAACTTGTTCATATTTTTGGAAAAAAAAAATCAAAGAATTTCTTTTGTAGGTATATGATTGTTTTTATATGTTGTTTATGAAATGAGATTTTGTTGTTGGCGCATTTATGAATTACGAGTATATTTGGATGACTGTAATTTTATATAAAAATGATTTGTAAAACTGCAAGGAAAAAATAAATTTTTTAGATGCTAATGTAAAAATAGCTTTCTAACTAATTTCTTTTTAAATAATAAAAAATAGTAGCCAAAGAAAAAACAAGGTTGTGATATGAAAAATAAAGCAGTAAAAAAACTACCCCAATAAACCTAAGGGTCTATTTAAGGCATTTTTATTAATATTACACTATTATATATTTAATTATGCTATTATCTATTTTTTAAATAGACATATATTTTATTAATTCAAAGTAAGAAAAACATGTTACATAAGAATTGATAAGTAAAGAAAACTGAAATACTAGAAAAAAAAAAAATACAAAGAAACCAAAGCGATAAACCAGATTAAAAAGCAATAGATGACCGCAGAACAGTTGCGTAAAGACTATAAATAAGCTCTGAACTTAGGTAGTCCGGTAGAGAATCTGAGAAAACATCTAACTCTGGTTGCCCGAAGACATCAAAGAGTATTCAACGTCAGGCTTCATCATTGTTCAGGCAAGAAAAACCTCCGTCCGAACCTGACAAATAAATTGAGCGTGGATTGCCGCTTAAATTCATGAGACTGTTAGCAGAAAAGTTCATGCTGCAAGAGAGGGTTCTGCACACAAAAGCTCTAGGATGTTCCCACCAAACTACAAGCACAGAGGGACTATAACTAGGAATACCCTTATTTCCATTTAGAAGTCTTTATTTTCACCCTTTCATAATGTCACACATAATGGAAATAACACTTAGCTAGTGAGAAAACTGTGGCTATTCCTTTACCCCTATATGATATATAGTTCATTAAACAGTAAGAATTGCTAAGTTTATCTTTATTCTCCCCGGTAAGCTCCAATGAATTCAATAGCCTGAGAGACATTGGGTCTGAGAGAAAATCTTGCAATTTGGGAATCAGTCGCAACTAATACTTGAAGAGTATTGCATTCAAAAAATAGATGAGTTATAGTCTCTGTGTTATTTGACAAAATAATCAAGTAGGATTAGCAATATAAATTCCTTTTTGGATTAGAACATCAGCAGTTTTAGCCTGTCTAAAAGAGCAATCCATGTGTATATAGAGTATCTCGAGAGTGCTTCTTATGCATATAGGTTAGACCAATCACTAGGTCTCATTCACAAAAAACTACATGTAGAAGGTCTTTATAAGTAGCATTAGATTTCCATCCAGGTTATGTAATTTGACTGTCCCGATTCTATAAATGGATGTCCTATAAACTCCCTGTATCCTCACTAATGGCCTGGTATACACCAGTACACATATGAATCGAGTTACCAATAGTAATATTTTTTCATGCCTTGAATTTGTGAGATAGACCTAGAAATAAATTGCTAAGCTCTCTTCCAAAGCACCAGTGATCCCATAAGATAGAGGCTTTGCTAGATATTTGTGGAGTAAAAATAAATTTATTTCTCACCATAGCTGTCGTTTCTCTAACACTTTTCCAGGAATTTAGAGGCTTGGGAGTTATATTTGTTCCAGAGAATTATACCTGGCCAATAAAAATCAGAAAGAGGATTTCCCATGTTTACATTCTTGTGGGCCTCCGAGGAGCACCGCTCGCGGGGTTCGAATGCAGAGGGTACGGCGCACTATCCCGTTAGGACAAAACGATCGAAGGCCTCTTGCGCTCGACACGAACGGGTCGAATGGTGGGCAGTTGGATCGCGCATCGAACTGACCCATTGGGGATAGATGCTGTCGCCAGCACACCCCGATGGGTAGTAATATTACACTACCTAGTGCACGGGTTTCCCCCACCCGATCCAAGAGATCGAGTGGGGTTAAAATGATTACGGGGCCAAGTTTCCCACGGGCGCAAGCCCCGGGTTTAATTACCATCCCGGCGCCGGAGCCTGAGAAGACTCTCGATAAGGATCATACATTATCTTTTCCAAATTATTAGCACAGGGTATAGACTAGGGAAATCCTACTCAAAGGAAGAAGTCTCAAAGAGGGCATCAATCAACTGCATGGGCTCATACGCATTTAAAGGCTCTAGGGTACTAAATAAAACTGGATCTCTCTCTGTGTGTGTTATGATTTTTTTATAATACTTAATTTTTTTATGTTATTATAATAGAATTATTTTTTTATTAATTTATAACATAAAGTGATTAAATGATTAATTCTTCTTCAATTAAATTTAAGATTTTAGCAAATTTAAATATTTTTTATTTGCAATTGAAATAAATTATATATACATATGTAATTAATTATTTTAATTTTAAAGATATAATAATATAATATTATCTTTACTGCGTGTTTTTTAATAATAAATTTATAATCATGGGTGGAGCTACAATGGGGGCCTTAATCAGGGCGAATTCTTATGTCTGGTCACCTGACGTCCGGACATCCAATCCTGACGCGCCATGTCACCCGAATACACTGGGGTCCGGTGTATTTGGGTGATGTGGGGCATCTGAATTGATGTCCGGACGAATCTGGACACTTGACGTAATAATTTGCCCTTAATCAGGCGAGCTTAATGGCTGAGTTACCTCTGCTAATCACTCCCTCCATTTAAATCTATTCAAACTTTGTCACCTCCTCCATCTCTTTACCCTCCTCTTCCCTCATTTCTAGCTTATTCTTCTTTAGTTCAATCGTGTTCAAGCTAATATGCCTTTAATCTTCCAAGCTCCTACGCCAATGGCGCCATTAGAGACGTTTCTTATCGAAAACAGTGAGAGGAATCCTTCTATGATGAAGGCGGATCATACTGAGCTTGGATTTGGTGAGATTAATGAGTTCTGTGCAGGCTTCCTTACAAACAATGGAGATACTTCATCCATCAACACCTCGGAGATTAGTAGCAGTAGTACTGTAGAAGCTAAAAGAGCGAAGAGCAGCGGTAGTTCTGTGAGAGGGCAATGGACTACGGAGGAAGACAAGTAATTATTCTTCTAATCTACAAAATGTTTTTCTAATTAAAAGCTTCCGATATTAATTTGGAGATTATTGCAGTTTGTTGGTGAGATTAGTGAAAGAGCATGCAGTAAGAAAGTGGTCGCAGATTGCAAAGAAAATGGCTGGAAGGATTGGCTAGCAGTGTAGAGAAAGATGATATAATCACCTAAGGCCTGGCATCAATGCATGATCTCCCTGTACCTCCTGCTTCATTTTGTTCATACAATTAATGGCTTCGAGGGCGGATCCAGCTTCTGTTTTCATGATGGACAAAATTTTAGTTAATTAAAATATTAAACAATGACAATAATAATAATGATAAATAATAATATTAATAATTATTATTATTATTATAACAACAAATATTAATAATAAAATAGTTTTTTAAAAAAATTAAACCGATATAATGCCATCAAAATTATAAGAGAAATTTTTTACCATTTATCTTTCAATTTAATATTTATTTTAATAATATAAATTAGAGTATAATGATATAAGTTATGTTATGTTGACACTAGACTTTTACTTAAAAGAATAATATACAAAAAATGAACTAAATGTAATGCTCCTAATCTAACAAAATCATACAATACCTAAGCCTGGAAGAAAATTGGAACTCCGGTCTCACTCGCTCGGACGTTCAGGTCTTCTCCATAGGATATGGATTTGACCAATTGTGAGGTTCCAAATGAATCCTGCCCCAACGTCTTCGTTCCAGACGTTAAAATGAATCGTGAAACGGTCATTCACAAACAGCCGGTTGCCTCCCAGGTGCGTGCGGCTCATCCCACAATTCCATGTTATGATGGTGACGATTGTTATTGAATTAAGAGAGAACTTGAGCATGAAGTGCATAGGGTCAATGTGTCATCTTGCAGGTGTTTAGAAATTCCAACTGCAGCCTCTACCAAACCTCTACATACAAGTTTCTGCACTCCAGGTGCTTGTGGAAATTCCTCAAAGATGCAGAAATCAGATTTATCTCAAATTGAGGTTCACAACCAAAGGTCCGGCTATGGTATTCCACAAACTCCAACGAATGGCCTAATCCTTGGAAAGACAACGGAGAAGGGAGGTGATGGAAAGACAACGGAGAAGGGCCTCTTGAACGGGGAATGCGATTGGGAAGAAAGAATCGCGAAAGCGGAACTGGCCGGATGGGCAAACAGGTTTATGATTGATAAATTTAGGGAAAAAATATTTTTGGAGGGGGGCAAAATACCAAAAATATTCTCAAAATATCAAAAATATTCCCTCTAATACATTTTTTTATTTTTTGAGGGTGGGCATTTGCCCACCCTGGCTTCAACGTGGATCCGCCAGTGACCTATTTATAGCCAAAAGAAGGAACATACTAGGCTACTCAAAACAAAAGAAAGCACTTGTTGACCCATATATCTCAAACCACGTGAGAAAGGACCCCAATTAGCGAATAAAGCATTACGCACCTTGGCGCCATGCGTCACTTGAAAGTTCAAAAAAAAACCTCTGATTGCGAAACAGATTGTGTCGTTGCGATTAGGACGTCGAATTCTGCTAGGTGCTACTGGCCTTCTTAAATGTCGGTTTTACCGGCGGTCGAAACCGCAAAATTACTTAACACCAGCAGCTTGGCCGCCTTTACAGGTAAAGGCGCAGCGAAAATAGAAAACCGGCGGCCTAACGGGGATTATTATACCTCCGATAATTCCGGCGGTCAGTAAATGCTGATTTTCTTGTAGCGTGGACTAAAAATGTGAAAATGTTCTAATAGAAGGAAAGATGGAGTGAAGAGGAAGAGATTTCACTGATCCAAGCACATAAAGGAGCTTGGGAACCGTTGGGCAGAGATAGCCAAGAAAATCCCTGGCCGAAGTGAAAATTAACTCAATAAAAAACCACTGGAACGCGACCAAGAGAAGGCTGAGCTCAAAAAGAAAATGTAGAACTAGAAAAACATCAAGAGGCAAAACCTCTCACCTCCAAGAATACATCATCAAAACCACTGAAGTCCTCAACAACTCCACGGCCACAACACAAACGGAAACATCAGATATAAGTTTCTTGAACTGTGGAGATTACTTGAGCGTAGAACAGAGGTTTTATTTCATGGCTTCGCCTCCACGGTTTCATGAATTGTTTGAAAAAGAAGGTCATATAAGTTCTACTGATGGAAGTAATGGAGAATTTTGTACTGAAGCGTTTCTGTCATATCTGGATGGAGCGCCTGTGCCTTCTGATCAACTTGAGGGATTTCATGGAGAGACAATGGAGGATTATATGG
The DNA here is from genome assembly GCF_001605985.2 of Dendrobium catenatum. NCBI lineage: Eukaryota > Viridiplantae > Streptophyta > Magnoliopsida > Asparagales > Orchidaceae > Dendrobium > Dendrobium catenatum. Next base: position 149,742 of record NW_021319966.1, on the reverse strand, counting down.
ATTTGACAGAGCTGGTTTCATTTTTCTCTAGATATCATTCAACTTAACAGAAAAGATATCCATGGAAATTTATAATATTTGTATGGAACAATTCAAATGGAGGTCATATTGGTTTTCTTTTAGATGGGTCGTCTATGCGATAGAGCTTAGTACGAAATCACTGATGTAGCAGCCATGCATATTGTGACATTTGCAGACTTGCAGTTGAAATTTCATTTTTAAGGATTTCTCCAGAAAATTTTCTACAGAGTGGAGATATATATTGAGTTTATTTAAAAGAATTTGTAATGATTTAAGTCGGGAAATTTTTTAAAATAACTAAGAGTTCCTATTCTCTTAAATGGCTTCAGTTTAATATAAGCGGGGAGTATGCTCTTGCCTTCAACTAGTGCTTCTAAGAAAGCCATGAACCAGAAAAAGCTAAATTGGCCAGATTTAAAAAGAACGAAAGATTGGTTCATAAATGAATTAATCCTAGCCATTCAACCTATTGCATCGAAATGAATGGTCACCCAAATGATATTCAAATATAGCATGTTTATAGTCGAATATGAGATGAATCCGACGAGCTTAAGATCGCTTGATTTCGACATCATTAAGACACTTAAATGCTTGATGATTGCTCTATGATCGAGGGAATCAATATGAGTCATCCGATGGAGAACTCCGAATTTACCTTGAACCTTCTCCTCCATAATTACAGGGAATGTCACTCTCAAAATCTATAAATAGACCCTCTCTTCCCATATGAAAAGGGGGCATGGATCTTTGCAAATTTCGACCTTTGGTTGGAAATTGAAGTGAGTTGTGAGGCTTCAAGGATCCTAGAGTTCTAACCAAGCACCACCACCGATGAACTTCCATAAACTACCGCTCATCCATCTACTGTCGCCGGACCACTGCTCATCCACCCATCGTCGCCAGTTGACTACGGTCCCACCACCATTGCCGTATGCTAACACCGGTCCGTCTAGCCCCCGTCACCCATCATTCATAGTCTTTCGTCGACTAAAGTCCCTTTGACTCCCATCATCTGCCAATTACAGTCCCTCCAATCACCATTGTACGTCGACAACAGTCCATAATACCATCAATGCATGTTGACTACTGTCCCTCAAACCGCCATCACTCATCGACTTTGGTCTCCCCGTCCACTATGTAACCTACCTAGCTACCAACTATGGTCCCTCCGGCCACCATCGCCCACCAAGTAACCGTCGTCGCCCACAAAATACTATATCTTCTTCCACTATCACTTACCAAATATGGTCCCTCTGGCCACCGCCGCCTGCCAACTATGGTCCCACCACCATTGTCATCCATCAAATTCAATCCCACAAAGCACTGTCGACCCCAGACTACAGTCCCACAAACCACCATCGTCCATCGACTATGGTCCCTCCTACCACCGTCATCTGTCGACTATGATCCCTCCGACCACTATTGCCTACCTGACTACGGCCCCTTCGACAACCATTGCCTCTTCGACTATGATTCCTGTGACCTCCATCATCCGATTACAATCCTGCCAACTAAATGAACAACCCAATATTCTCATGAGAATAAATATAAACCCTAACTACATAACATGCTTTATATGATGTACATTGAGCCAACGCCTTCCCCCGAGGAAATGACATCGTTTGTAATCAACAACAAGCACTAATGTATTCATTTCAACTATGTTAAGCCTTGTGATTTTTATGCCTTTTTAAGATTTCAACCTAAAAATTAAAGTCTCTCTTATGCCTATGGCATCCTTCTCCTTTTATCTGTAAGACATTAAGCTCTTTATCTATCTACCATCGTGAATGTTTCAGGACACAATGGTTTGGCGGCGTCTGTGGGAAACACCTCCTGAGTGGAGGGCAACTTTTGTTGCAACCTTGAGAGGTCATTCACATTAACTTCCTAGGCATGGTTAAAGCAAGGTAACCCCCTTATCATGGTCTATTATTATCAAGATGGAAACAAGTCCTTCAATACTAAGAGCAACCTCATTACAATAACAAACATGTATTATTTCTCATCAACTATCAGCCATCACTACATTAATTCAATGGAAAATGATTATTGGTTTCGAGAAATATTTGCATCAATATCAAGAGGTCGTTCACGTCATTGCCTTGAGCATGGTTGAAGCGAGATAACTTTATTGCAACAACATGCAAACATTGTTATATCACCTATAAACCATCAACTATTGTTGCATCAACTCCATGAGAAGAAGATTTATATTAGGGGAAACCTTCATTGTAATATCAAAATATGATTATGGTCAAGCAAGACCCTTAAATATTTTACTTGTCTAATAATGATCTTGCTAGCAACTTTCTATCATAATACTTCTCAGGCTTCAAGTGAATTATCATAATACTTCTCAGGCTTCAAGTGAATTATAAACTCTATATAATCCCAAGCTGGATCTCTACTCCTTAGGCAAGGCCATATATAATATTGACCTCAAAAAGAAAGTAATATTCTAAATATAAATCATTCTTAACCTTTGATTATGGATACACATGGCATTCACCCCCTCTCAATCAATGCATAATAGATCCCACAGGGATTCAATAACCTAGCTCGGATAGGTCAAACATCCTTGGTCGTCTCACTTGGCCTCTCACTACAGGAAAACAGCTCATTTCCGACAGATTTTCCAGCGGAAATAAACTTGGTGGTCTCACTTGGCAATTTTATGACGGATTTTGGCCATTTTCCGACGAAAATGTCCGCCATAAAATGATGTTTTTCCTGTAGTGTCTTCTACATAAATTAACACCATCAAATAACACTTTGGCAAACACCTCAAATAGGTCAAATATCTCTTGTTGATCTCCCTCAACCACTATCTTATAGGTTAACATCATCGAGCAACGCTCGAAAAAATAATCTTAGATAGATCAAACATCATTAGCAGATTTGTACGTCTTAACCTCTATTATGTGGCTCTTCGAAGCATCTTATTCAACTCCTTCTTCAAGGATAGAGTAGAGCCTCGTCACTATCATGTTGACCTCATTTATGTATGAGGTCATCAAGACCTACACATATTGTATCCTGGAACCACTACAGGAAAACAGCTCATTTTCGACAGAATTTTCAGCGGAAGTAAATTCGTCACAAATTCCGACGGAAAATTTCCAACGATTTTCCGACATATTTTTTGACTGGTTTTCCAACGGATTTTTTTCCGAGGGCATTTCCGGCGGATTTCCGACAGAAATTAAGAAAATTAAGTTATATTGTAATAACTTATTGTCAAATTAAATTATTTAAATTAAGTATTTTTTATTTTAAAATATAACTTAAATTATTGAATTTACTAACTTAAATTATTAAATTTAATAACTTAAATTATAATTTAATTATTTAATAACAAAAAATCAAATGGT
>NW_021319966.1:121837-145944 GCF_001605985.2 Dendrobium catenatum | reverse complement strand
CCCAAATTTAATTTAAACCTAAATATAAAAATTAAAAATTTTAATTTGTTTAAAATTAAGTAAATAATTTTAAATTCTTGGTTAATTAAATTAACTTAATTAATAATTAATATGTAATAGTTAAATAAAAAAGTAACAAATTAATAGTTTGGTTTCATGACCTACATGCAGAACCGCGCACTCTTGTCTCTTCGAACCCCGCGGAAGCGACCAAGAACGGTCACCCGGCAGCGGTCCCGCGCGTGGCGGTCTAGCACCGCACACGCGGCCGTCGGTGGGCTGGGACCTGGAGGTGGATTGCAGATAGGACAAGCCGCTCGGTCCCGGAAATTAATTTTTTTTCTTGACATTCTGGCGCTTTAAAATTGACATAAATATTTTTCCAGCAGAAAATCTTCAAAATTTTCCGAAATTGTTTCCGACAAATATATTTTGCCAAGTCCTTTCCAACGCACTTGACCCGGAAAATATTCTTTCAAAATCCCGTCCAGAAAACAAAAATTTCTGGTCTATTTTCTATTTCCGACGAAAAACAGCCAAAAAATACGTTTCCTTATTAACATTCACACGAGAAGATAAATCTTAATGTCTTAGCTTTAATGAAAACCAATCACACATACAATATAATAAAGGAGAAGGTCATACTCATAAGAGTATACTTAATTCTATGTGAAATCTTTAAAAAAAAAGGAGGAGAAAAAATACCAAGGTAACCTATGAAAATATATTATAAAGTGTTTGTAGCACAATGTCCGAACATATACTCCAGCCGATCGTTAGCTTGGGGACCATAGTTGCATGTGACCATGTTGCCTCCGGGAAGAACCAAAAAATGAGGATAAGATGCATCTAGGCAGTAGTCAGCGACAATGATGATTATGCGACTACTGTCGATGGTAACATTCTCTCGTTTTCTTTGTACCCATGGGTTAAGAGCTCTCATGGTATTATGGCATCATGTAAGCTAGATAATTTATATTTAATTTAGTATATAATATAATAAAATTTTTGGAATCATTTTAATTAAATAAAATATATGATATTTTAAATTAATTTAATATTTAATTAAATATTTTATATAAAAAAATATTTAAATATATTATTAGTTGAACCGACCGGTTCTTAAGAAACGGACCGGTTCAACGATCGGCCGGTTCAAGCCGGTTCAACCTGCGGTTCAAACCGGTTTTGACCGGTTCGTTGTCAGTCCGGTTCTTAGGGAAGACCGAACCGGCCGGACCGGTCCGATCCGGTTTTCAAAACCATGAAAGGGACCTTAGTCGATGATTAGTAAATTTTTATAAAGTCTAATAACATAAGGACAAAAAAAGGTCTAATAACAAAAGGACAATTAGTAAAATATTGACGAACATAATATTACAAGTTCTAATAACATAAGGGTGAGCGATCGATTTGGCCCAGCCGTGCATTCGTTTTATATTCGGGACTCTTCGTCTTGCTTTAAATTTTCTTCTTCCTCTCCGCCATCTCCTCCGGTAGGTATCTTCTCTAATTATTTTAGCCTCTTCAGATTTTTAACGGTTCTCCTACAATTGCAGATATGCCTAGTACTGAATTTCTCGGTAAGCATTCTTCTACTACTCATCTCCTTCGCCTCTCATTGATATCAAATCTTTTATTTCACTGTCAAACTGGTTGAAATGTCTATTAGAGGCGAAAAATTGGTTAAACTTCATGCTGGTCGGAATCTCCATTAGAGGGCAATAAAATGGTTAAATTGCTTACATTTGAAATGCATTGATTCTCATCCACCTAACTACTCTCATTGATTTTTCCCAAGCTCTGCCCTGATTTTCATTTTGTTGTTTCGATTGAGCTCTCTACTTTTCTTGCTCTAAAAAATAGGTAATTATCTTAATTTATATTTGTCAAATATTTAATAAATTTATGTTTTCATATGTGCGCTATGTTTTTTTTTTTTAAGTTTCATGATGATATTTTTTTTATTGCTTTTGCTATTTTTACTGTCGTACAACATAAAATATATAGATTTTGCTATGATTCTATAAATTTAATTGTGGCAATTGGTGTCCTCATTTGATTCATGAGCTTGCTTGGCTTCTTCAATTGTTAGAACAATGATTTAAGTTTTCTTTGTTGGTTTTAATGAGAAGGGGAAACTCTTTGGCTGTAGAAGGGGCGACTTAATTATGCAATGGGTATTTGATGATTTTTCACTCTACTCTTATTGCTTCAAAAAATAGGTAATATATAATATTCTTTATAAATTTATGTTTCTCAATTCTTTTTATAAATTTATACTCGCATATATGTGCTAATTACTTTTATATATTAGGATTTTTATATAAGTTTTATGAATTGTTTATTTGTATACATCTTCAATTATCTCATTCTCTTCTATTTTCTTATATTAAATCTTAGACTTGCATTGTATTCTAAATCACCAAATCAAATATTTATTTGATTTGGTGATTTGTAATCCTTCTCGTAGTTGTTATTAAATGCATACTAACATCTATAATTTGATTATAACAGTCGTATTATTTTATATTTAAAACTTCAATTATTGCAAATGCTTGGATATATAGAAGAGTAAATTACTAAATTGTTGTTTCTTTTGTATGCTTTTTAGTTGATTTATGAACCTAATTATATTTATCCTTATTGCTCATCATTGGAAATTTTAATGAGATAAGTGTACATTTGTTTGCTTATTCTATGACATGACTCTACCATCTCAATTCATTTCTAGGACGTGCGCTTTGTGCACGTGCATTTATACGAGTATATATAAGTGTATGGTTTGAAATAAATCAAATACAATGTCAAAATTTCGTTCATTTGGGATTTGCCATTTTGTTCAATTTCAGTGTATTTGAAATTCCTCATACTTAGATAAATTCCAAATACATAATGAATTTATCATCATTGCCGCTGCCCGTTGTCAGCCACATCCATTGTTGGAGGCTATCGCACACCTCTGGTCACCGCTACCAACGAGCATTTTCATTGCCACCATCATCACCATCACCAACAGCCACCAACCACCACTATTGCTACTCCATCCCTAGTCTCCCCCGTCGGCCAACATCGTCCACCATCATCTTCTCTGCTAGTGTCAGTACCGATTGCCGCATTCTTTTCACTTTGAGCAAAACAAAAAAGATAATTTTATGCATTCTTTTTACACTTATTTATTTTATAGTGTATTCCTTATCTGGTCACCGCTGCCAACGAGCATTTTCGTTGCCACCATCATCACCACCACCAACAGCCACCAACCACCACTATTGCTACTCCACCCCTAGTCTCCCCCCGTCGGCCAACATCGTCCACCATCATCTTCTCTATCAGTGTCAGTACCGATTGCCACATTCTTTTCACTTTGAGCAAAACAAAAAAGATAATTTTATGCGTTATTTTTACACTAATTTATTTTATAGTGTATTCCTTATACATTATATTTTTTTTATATCATTTTTTTTTAGTAAAACAAATAACTCCTAAAAAAAAGCCCAACAAGAAAACCTATTACTTAAGCTTAGGATACATTGGTTAAAAACGAAGAAAAAAAGACTCAAACATGTCTACGATTCAAGGAAAGAACAAACCAACAATTGTCAATACTTCTAGATCGTTCCTAATGATCCAACGGCCAATATTCCATCAGATCGGGGTGTTTTCATCAAATCGTGATCACAAAAAACGAACGGTCAGATTTGTATTTACGTGCTTCACGGCTACTCTATTTATACCCCGACTCCATTCTTTTCTTTTCCGAAGCCAGAGAGATTATTCTTGTCGTTTCGGAGATTTCGTTTCTCTTCTTGGATTCGACTCTTGCGACTCAGATCAGATGGCGAACCAGGGGGAGGCTTCTTCTTCAGATCCGTAAGAACTAACTACGATCAACTAACTACGATCTGTTTTGTTTGAGTTTTCGTTGTGTAATCTTCTGGCCATGATGTGTTTTTGATGTTTTTTTTTCCGTATGGATTGGGGGAAATTTAGAAAATTGGTGAAGAAGGATTTCAGCACCGCGATTCTGGAGAGGAAGAAATCTCCGAACCGTTTGGTTGTGGATGAGGCTATCAATGATGATAACTCAGTTGTTTCGATGCACCCTGAGACCATGGAGAAGCTGCAGCTCTTCAGAGGTGATACTATCCTGTTGAAGGTAATGATTTATTTCATTCTTTACTTGTTAGTTAATTTATAGTTGATTAGGATATGGAATTAGGGTTTGACTAAGAACCGAGAGATCTGGGGTTTTGGGGGTTGAATGTTTTAGGTTTGAGGATGATTCCCGCACTGTTGGTTCCTGCCAAGCAGTTTCCTCTATTTTAGAAGAACGATTTGTATGTTTTCTCCCCTCAAGACGAGTTTCACTAAAATCAAGGCAAAAAATCCTAAATATTGCTTAACCTGATTCCACCGCAAACCTCAAATCCAGCTCCACTTAACTCTTTTCGTTGTTTACTGAATTCTAGTATATTTGAGCTCTTATGGTTAGATTGAAATGTCCTTTGACAAATTGACCGCTTTACTCTAGTCTAGATCGTTAGAGTTGTAGTCTAGCTTATAAAATAAGGGAGACATATCACCAAAATATCCCCTAATTGCAAAACTACTACCCATTGTAAAAGCATTTAACTATCAAATCTTTGTGTTTGTGCAATAATTGAACATTTAATACGGCATCAACAACAATAACATCAAGCCTTCATCCCATTATGTGGGTTTGGCTACGTGAATCCTCTTTCTCCATTGTGTCATGTATAGAGTCAAATTCTCATTTAAATTTAATAAAAATGTCATTTCTAATATTTTATAGCTAAGTCTTTTTTAGTCTACCTCTATCTTTATGAACGGTCAAATCTAATACATATGCTCTCTGATCATTAGAAAGTTGTTGTTTTATGTGTTCAAATCATTTAAGGCAACTCTCTCTAATCTTATTCGTCATTGGTGCTATTCCAATCATTTCACATTCTATCTATAAGAGTCAAGTCACTCATCCTCCTGAGCATCCTCATCTCTGCTGCACTTAGCTTAATTTTATTCCTTTTTTTAATGGCCAACATTTTGCGCCATAAAGCATTGCTAATCTCACCACCATCTTATAGTATTTTACCTTAAGTTTGAGGGGTGCTTTTCTATCACACAAAACGCCTGATGCATTCCTCCACTTCAACCATCCAATTTGAATACTACTAATAATATGTTCATCTATTTCACCATCATTCTAAACAATCGACCCACGATATCTAAAACATGTATTCTTATTAATGATCTGATCGCCCAAAGTCATAATTCCCCTACTAGATCAATTACCATTAAAATTATACTATTTTAGATCTACTTAACCAAAAAACCTTTAGACTCTAAAGTTGACCTCCATAATTTAAGTTTTCTTTCAACTCTCTCTTTAATCTTATCAACAAGAAACATGCACGAGGGAATATCTTCTTGTAAATATCTAGTAAGAACATCAATGACTAAAGCAAAAAGAGATGTGCTTAAAGATGATCTTGGATATAATCCAACTGAAATAGAAAAATACTTGATCAAACCATCTTGTGTTTGAACACAAGTAACAACTCTTGCATACATATCTTTAATGATTTTAATATAAGCATTATTAACTCTTCTTTTCTAGAACTCTCCAGAGAACTTCTTCGGAACTTTCTCATATTCTTTCTCTAAATCAATAAATATCATATGTACATCCTCTTTATTCTCTCTATACTTCACCATTAAACCTTTCAATAAATGTATAACTTTAATAGTAGACCTACCTGGCATGAATCCAAATTGATTTTAAGAAACATTAATATCATGTCGTAACCTATGCTCAATAACTCTCTTTCATAGTTTTAAAGTATGACACATTAACTTAATTCCTCTAAAATTTACATACTTTTGTGCATCATATTTATTCTTAAAAATAGGAATCAATACACTCCACCACTCATATGATATCTTTTGTCTTTAAAATAATATTGAAAAGTTTTGCAAGTTAATAAATTTCTTCATCTCTTAAGCATTTTTCACACCTCTATTGGAATATCATCAGTTCCAATTGCTTTTTCACGCTTCATTTTTTTAAGGCATCTCTAACTTCAGTTTTACTAATATTAAGATAAAAAAAATTTCTACTTTCATTTTGGTTGCTAAGGTCATTAAAGTCAATCATATTCTTATAATTTTCATTGAAAATCTTATTGAAATATCTCATCCCTTTTATTGAATATCCTCTTCTAATAAAATTCTTTTTTATTTTACACTTAATGCACTTCACTTGAATTAAATCTTTCTCGTATCTATTTGTTTGGCTATCTTATAAATACATCTTTCATCTTCCATATTATCTAATCTATTATATAAATCATTAAAAGTTAAATTTTTCGTATTATTTATTGCTCTCTTAGTTCCTTACGAGCCCTTTATATCTCTCGTAATTTTTCAAGCTTTTATATTCAAACTAATTTTTTTAACAAATGTTTTATTTTCTTATCTTTTCTTGCACATTTTAATTCTATCACCAACTATTTTTTTATTATTAGGGGCGTTTCCTTTGGATATTTCAAGCATATACTTTACAACATTTATAATATCACTAGATATTTTTTTCACATAACATCAGCTTCCGCACACACAAATAAAATCTTAAGATTTTAAATCTTATTCTAATAATATTTTTGTTAGTATTTTTTTAAATGCTCTCATCTAATCTTTGGATAATATTACTTTATTTTTCATATTCAGTCAGTTCATCTTAAAGTCCAAAACTAATAAGCGATGTTGGGTACATAAAATTTCGCTCGGAATAACTGTACAATCTTTGTAATTTTAATTATTTATTTTTCTTATAAGAAAATAATCAATCGTAGTATTAGTATATCTATTTTTATAAGTGATGATGTGTTCCACTCTTTTTTTAAATAATATATTAGCAATTACAAAATCATAAGCTAGAATAAAATCTAATCTGAGTCAAACCTATAGCCAACATGAATGCTCTTAAAGTTTTCTATCACTCTACCAATATTTTTTTTTAAATCACTTTCAATAAAAAATATTTCTTCAAGAGGTATATTTTATATTAATTCTTTTTAAATCATTAAATTTTTTTAATTTTGAGCATATGTCCAAATCTACTTGAGGAATATAAGCACTTACAATGTTAATAATCTTAGCTTCAACAACAATCTTTAAAATGATAATTTTATCTTTAATTATATTAATTTCTACAACATTATCCTTCACTTTTATATATAATCACACCTACACCATTTCGAGTATGACTCATACTCAAATACCATAATTTAAAATCTAAATTGTCCATCACTTCAGCCTTCTTTTCAACCCATTTAATTTTCTGAATGCATATAATATTTTTTTTTCCTATGAATCATAATATTTACTAGTTCCATTAATTTGCTTTTAAGACAACATATATTCTAAGTTCCTATCATAATCTTAGTTTCATGGGCTAGCTTCTTTGCCCACATCCGTCCATGATGTGGGAACTCTTGCTTATTTAACATTGTACTTTGGTGTCAGTGTAGCGGCCCCCTGCACACTTCTCGCTATATTTAGGTCATACAGTGGGTCGCTTTCAGGAAACGATATAGCATTAACACAATGTATCAATTGATTCATGTCATAATTATTTAACAAGTTTTATGCTAGTTGTTGACTATTTAACGCTACCCTCTATTTTTCTCATCCAAGGCTCGGTCTGACAACAATAGTGTTAATGAAATAAAAAAATATGGGTTGGGATTTTGCTGTAAATTTGAATAATTGGTTGAAGATTTAACAATTTGAGGTAGAATGATATCCATTTTGTAAATAACCGAGAGTCCTTGGCATGCATGAAATTGGCCCTATAATTAATTAGGTGAATATGAAATCTATTAGACAAATTAGAGGTTTATTGGTGCATGGTAATTAATAAATGTTTAGGAAAATAATTTGTCTGTATAATCGTTGATCGTATGTTGATTGGGATAGTAGCATATTTTAATTAGACAACATAGGAAATTAACTTGGTGCATTAAGAATTAATATGTAAATATGTGATAGTTAACACATAGGATCTTGAATTCAAAAATTTTAGGAGCAGGCAGTAGTCACAAGGGATCAAATCACAGGGCCCTTGTGATTAGCAGATTGCCTTAGAACTGTGGTTTCTAAATGACAAACATTTGAAAGATATAATTTGCATGGTTGTGTTTTGATTTTTTGGGTTTTTCTTATTAGGTTTCTTAGGAATTCAAATGAATGGTTGGGTTCTGCATGGGTATGCAACAATTTGATATTTTTGAAGTTTCTTTCTCCCCCATAGCCATATCATGCAGGTTACATGGTTTATTAGCCCGATAGATGTACTTGGTCTTCTGGTTGAACTAAATTGAGAATGTTTGCTTGGTGTCTCTTGGGTATATTTTGTGTTTTCTGTAAATTTTTCTAATGTAAAAGCTTATTCTGTTATTGTTTATGCTTTCAGGGAAAGAAAAGGAAAGATACAATTTGCATTGCCCTTGCTGATGACTCATGTGAAGAACCTAAGATTAGGATGAACAAAGTTGTGAGATCAAATCTTAGAGTGAGACTTGGTGATGTTGTCTCGGTACACCAGTGCCAGGATGTCAAATATGGAAAGCGTGTGCACATCCTTCCAATTGATGATACCATCGAAGGCGTTACGGGCAATCTGTTTGATGCATATCTGAAACGTTAGTTATTCTCTTTGCTGTATTAAACAATTATTTTCTTCTCCATGCTTGTTTTTTTTTTTCAGCTTATTAGAACACTGCAGTCTGCTTTCTTTTGCAGTTTGATAATATATCCAGATGGCCTTTTGGTCATGTAATATTTATCACTGTATTGGAAAAAAATGTGCATCATTAGGTTAACTGACCATAAAAAGATTTTTCTTACTTTTAGGATTCAAGCTATTATGCTACATATGTTTACTTTGAGTTTTCTCTTTTTTTTTCACTAATCAGCATTATGTTTTTTTAGCCAGCTTTTTTCTTTAAATTGAGCATTTTGATACAAATTAGAAAGATGTTATGCTCCCATTCTAATGAGTTGGGGCCTAGTTGGAATGTGTTGGCCGAAGAGGGCATGTTAGATGGCTATTTTTGTTTTACAAAACAATTCAATAAGCAAAATTTATCTTCCTACTATAAAACAACACTTTCATGAGAAAAAGGCTCCCACTATAATTCTTAAAGCTTTAATTTTGTAATCTATAATCTGACCAACCCTATATTTAAAATTTTTTTAAAGTTTTTTCTTCAACTGCTTATTTCTTTTGGTTGAAATGCTTTTACAAAAAAAATGATCTTCACAAAATGAATTCCATTATGTCTGATGTTCTATCATATTAGGATTCACCTTTTTGTTAACTAGGCGTATGAGCTTCTCTATATAACCTTTTTTTGTTGTACTATGCTAGTCTATCCCGTGTATGCCAAAATACATTGGCCATATGCCTCATAATGTTGTTTTGACCTGCAAATCTTTAAACATTTCTCTACTGTTTTTGGCTGATTTTCTGCTGTGGACAGCAGTTTTACATTGGATCTACTTGGTTTTGGTGAGAAATACTTGGAAATCCAAGTGTTTCCTATCACAACCACACATATTGATTACTAATATTTGTGCTTTTGAGGCATCGTTATATGGATACATGATTAGATCTGTTCTTTCATCCATATTTTACTTTGCCGTGACATGTAGATTCCCAAGCCGCCCAAAATGCTATCTGAATCACTAAGAAATGGAAGGAGTGAGAAGGGAGATTTTTTACGTGAATCACTTCAGTTATTTCTATTGTAAAAAGTTGTTCAATTGGTGCTGATTTTTCATAACATTTAAGGTGCTGAGATTTTCTATTGTTGGAAAAACAGATAGGTTACTGGGGATTGGTGGATTTGAATGTTTTTTATATAAAGTTAAGCTTAATTGTCATTTCCGTTTTACATATAATTTTGTCTTTGTTTTCTGAAAATAAGTTAATAACGTATTTTCATTTGTTTGGAATGGAAGCTATTCTGCCCTGAGTGCGTTCGTATGCTTTATCGGAATACATTTTTGAAAACGGTGGGGAGAAATCTTTTTTCTCCTAGGAATGATATATGTTCTTCTTCTATTTATTTAAAAAGCGTGTGAATGATTTTATGTTATTATAAATATACAATGCAGTATTTGAATGTCGAATGGTAGATTGAGGCATTGTTTGGAACTACTCTTACCATCTTTTCTGTTGCTTTCGTGTAACATGTTTTATATATGACTACTTTTGAAACAAGCTGAATCCTAATAGTCGGGGTAAGGCTAATGATGATGACTTCGCATTTTGAAACATTTTTGTTATTCTAACCCACCCAGGAGCCAGTTAAATAAATATTTGATCGTTTGTTCTATCTTTTGCTTAAAATTATTTTTGAAGGTAGAAATATGCAACGTTTTTACCTTTTATCTCTTCTTCTTTGGAAAATCTTTCAGGAATTATGTAACCAACTTTATTGTGTGCAATAATTTTTGTATTTGTAGAACTTAGAACCTTAGTAATTTTGACCTACCCCTTTTTCATGTAATCTTTCAATTCTACATACTTGGCTTATTGATTCATTTCTGCCATTTATTGTACTTGCATAAACCATATAGTCATTGAATAGGTGTTACTCCCTCCCATCTTCCAACTAATATAATTATTTCTTATTCTATTTGCGGTACTTCTATGATCAGTATTTTGTTTGTCATTTGAAATTTTATTTTTATCATTCCGTATTGACCATGCTGTTTTTCAAAGCTTGAAGCTGGTTTTAATTCTAGAACCTACCTCATGCATGTTGCTGTTGTAGGGTTTAGAAGGAATATATGATTTTTAAGTGGACTTGGTAATCTCTTCATCTTTTCTCTGTTTCGCTTGCAGCATATTTCTTGGAGGCTTATCGTCCTGTAAGGAAAGGAGACCTTTTTCTTGTTAGAGGTGGCATGAGAAGTGTAGAGTTCAAAATCATAGAGACCGACCCACCTGAGTACTGTGTAGTTGCTCCTGATACTGAGATATACTGTGAGGGTGAGCCTGTTAAAAGGGAAGATGAAAATAGGCTGGACGAAGTGGGCTATGATGATGTTGGCGGTGTTAGAAAACAGATGGCTCAAATCAGAGAACTAGTAGAACTTCCTCTTAGACATCCTCAACTCTTCAAATCTATTGGTGTCAAACCACCAAAAGGCATCTTGCTCTATGGACCTCCAGGTTCTGGCAAGACATTAATAGCCAGAGCCGTCGCAAATGAGACCGGGGCCTTCTTCTTTTGCATTAATGGCCCTGAGATAATGTCAAAACTAGCTGGAGAGAGTGAGAGCAATCTCAGAAAGGCTTTTGAAGAAGCGGAGAAGAATGCTCCGTCTATTATATTTATTGATGAAATAGATTCAATCGCTCCCAAGAGGGAAAAAACTCACGGTGAAGTTGAGAGGCGGATTGTTTCACAGCTTCTGACGTTAATGGATGGCCTTAAATCTCGAGCACACGTAATTGTTATTGGAGCTACAAATAGGCCAAACAGCATTGATCCTGCACTTAGAAGATTTGGTAGGTTCGACAGGGAAATTGACATTGGAGTGCCTGATGAAGTTGGACGCCTTGAAGTCCTTCGGATTCACACAAAGAATATGAAGCTGTCCGAAGATGTAAATCACCTACCATAACCACCTTCACTGATTTTTTTCATTTATCAGTATTCATCTTATGTTTTCTTATTCTTCAACGTAGGTTGATCTTGAAAGGATTGCCAAAGATACTCATGGATATGTTGGGGCTGATCTCGCCGCACTTTGTACTGAAGCTGCTTTGCAATGTATCCGGGAGAAAATGGACGTTATTGATTTGGAAGATGAATCAATAGACGCTGAGGTGCTTAACTCTATGGCTGTCACAAATGAGCACTTCAAAACAGCTCTTGGATCTAGCAATCC
The DNA here is from genome assembly GCF_001605985.2 of Dendrobium catenatum. Taxonomy (NCBI): domain Eukaryota; kingdom Viridiplantae; phylum Streptophyta; class Magnoliopsida; order Asparagales; family Orchidaceae; genus Dendrobium; species Dendrobium catenatum. Next base: position 133,956 of record NW_021319966.1, on the reverse strand, counting down.
ATCTGCACTCCGGGAAACAGTAATTTCTTACTATTGATATTCTTATTAAGGCTTCGTTTGGGAAAGCTTTCTTCCTGTTTCTTAAAGCAGTTTTTTAGTATAAAAATTAAGAAACAGTAAGCCCGTCCCAAACGAAGCCTAAATTGCTGTGCTTGGACAAGGATTAATTTCCTTCATCTTCAACCTTTGTTATCTTGGTTGGTAGGTGGTTGAAGTTCCTAATGTCAGCTGGGATGATATCGGTGGGCTGGAGAATGTCAAGAGGGAGCTGCAAGAGGTATCAAGTAGAGAATATGCATCCGTTTGATTTGCTTTATTTTTTTTTAAAAAAAAAAAACTCGCAGCTAGTTACTGGTGCTCGATATATCTATCTTGTAGACTGTACAGTATCCCGTTGAACACCCCGAGAAATTTGAGAAATTTGGGATGTCCCCTTCAAAAGGAGTGTTGTTCTATGGTCCTCCAGGTTGCGGTAAAACTCTGCTTGCAAAGGCAATTGCTAATGAATGCCAAGCCAACTTCATCAGCGTCAAAGGTCCTGAGCTCCTAACCATGTGGTTTGGTGAGAGCGAGGCCAATGTCAGAGAGATCTTTGATAAGGCCCGGCAATCCGCACCTTGCGTTCTTTTCTTTGACGAGCTCGACTCAATTGCTACTCAGGTTGTCATTGATTTATGGTTTCGTTTGGTACGACTTTTTTATTGCTTCTGTTTTAAGCAGCAATAAAAAAACCGTCCCAAACGAAGTCTATATTTTTTTTATTTATGCGCTTCTTAGTTGGGATATTGGTATTCAAAGATTGATTTCCTTGTTATTCACAGAGAGGTAGCAGTGTTGGTGATGCCGGAGGTGCTGCAGATAGAGTTCTCAATCAGCTTTTGACAGAGATGGATGGAATGTCTGCGAAGAAAACCGTCTTCATTATTGGTGCTACCAACAGACCTGACATCATAGATCCCGCATTGCTCAGGCCAGGCCGTCTTGATCAGTTAATTTATATTCCACTTCCAGATGATGCTTCTCGTCACCAGATTTTTAAAGCTTGTCTAAGGAAGTCCCCTGTATCCAAAGATGTTGACATATGGGCCCTTGCTAAGTATACCCAGGGCTTCAGTGGTGCAGATATTACCGAGATTTGCCAGCGTGCTTGTAAATATGCCATCAGGGAAAATATTGAGAAGGTATACCCTATACTTGCCATCTATCTCTTCTAGGGGTGTTAAAACGGGTTGATGGGTCGGGTTTGAGTTGAAACGGGTCAACCTGAACACGATCCGATTTTACAAACGGATCGGGATTTCTAACCCGGACCGACCCATGCGGGTTGTTGGATTGACCCGACCTGACTCATGACCCGTTTGCAAAATGCCAATCTGAAGCTGCTGACCAGGTGCAAGACCAGTGGTCCAGCGGGGGGCCAGGGCGGGGGCGACTGGGCGAGACCAACTTACCAGGTGAGGCTGCGATCTTGCGGACCCGAGTCGCGAGGCCAGTGGCGTGAGCGATCTTGCGGCGTTCGGGCTAAGCTAGCTCGAGATAGGGCCGGAAACGCGGCTAGGCAGGAGCTCGTAGCCTCGCACCCCGCTGTAAAAGCCGCAAAACTGGGCTAGGTTGCACGGGATCCTGGTTAAACGGGTCGACCTACGAGTTGTCGGGTCAACCCGAATCTGACCTGTTTTTCAAACGGGTCGTAAATTCAAATCCGGACCGACCCTTTTCACAAATGTGTTGACCCGATTCCGGATTTTTTGGGTCTGATTCGGATCGGATTTTCGGGTCGTGTCGACACCCCTAATTTCTTCATATCATTTGAACAATAGGACTTTGTCACTACCTGTATACTTCTTGACTTTTGAAATGCTTGGTATTGCTTAATCTTTACCTGTCTCTTGATTCTTCCCTTAGGACATCGAGAGGGAGAGGAGGGGCAGAGAGAACCCAGAAGCCATGGAAGAAGACGAAGGCGACGAAGTGGCTGAGATCAAAGCCGCCCACTTCGAAGAATCAATGAAATATGCTCGCCGGAGTGTGAGTGATGCCGACATTCGCAAGTACCAAGCATTCGCACAGACTCTGCAGCAGTCGAGGGGTTTCGGGAGCGAGTTTCGCTTTGCAGAGCGATCTGATGCTGCAGCTGCTGCGGGATCTGACCCATTCGCGGCTTCCGGTGCAGCTGCAGATGACGATGACTTATACAACTAAATATATTTTGCTTTTGCATATCTGCTCTGCATGGGCTTGAGATTTTCTTCTTCACAGGTACTTCGTTTGTTTCATCCCTCCAAAGAAGAATGCAGTGTTGGAAGTGGGAACTTTTACTTCATATTTACTCCTTCAGCTGCCGACTTATTTATTATCCTTGTTATATGATGTAACATTCACCTTTCATACCATTATTTCTTTGTGATTGTTATCATAGCTCCAAAGATTAAAATTTAGCTCATATCATCCTATTAGTATCACTTTAAAATGGTTTTTTTTTTGTGGCAGAACTAATTGACCGAGGATTGTATATTCTAAGCAAATTGGACATACTCTTGAGCATTTGAATTAATTATTCTGTGCGGGCGTTAAATGTTGCCTGGAGATCAACCAGAATGAGCCATGTCATCCCTTCGCTCGGTACCATGGTGTAATCTGGTTGGTCTTCGGACGGCATTCTGCGTTCGGTCTCTATATAGAATAATTTCTAGAGCATTAGGACAGATTCTCAAAATTTCGGTTTTATTTTATTAAATAAAATTTTTTTGTTTGGTTTGTATTATTTGATGTAAGAAGTGTTAAATTCTCTACTTCTCTATCATATTCTAAGCAAATTAGCAGAAATATGGATTTTCATGTATGGTAAAATATGGTAGTATCTGTGAAAGGCTTTTCATTGCTTTTTAAAGCACCAATGAAAGCTAAATTTCAGAAGATATAATATTTTTTTAATATAAAATTTTGTAGGATATAATTTTTCAGAATGATTATGCTATATAAGATATTTTGGTCACATATAATATTTTTTAGTTATATAAAACAGTTTAATATGAATACACAATAGTTTAAAAAAAATCGCCAGTCTGAAGATTTGTAAGGGGGTGGTTGTGTCCAGTCATCATAAAAAGTCCCATCTTAGGGATGTACATTATATTTCATAATATTTGAGAGTAACCTCTTCTAAAAAGAGAGGATTGATGTCTCAAATTCAAGAAGAAAACAAAAGTGGTATGAGGCGAAAAATCCTAGCCGCTCTATGTTCCCTTCGGCGCGATTCCCTTCTAAGGATCTGGCTCCGGCACCTTGCAGGAGTCCAGTTTCTCCTCTTTCACCATGGATTCCTCCCTCTCTCGACATGATTTTCCCCCTCCGCCTTCCTCTTCTACCTCCCCCACTAATAAAGTGGTGGCTCCAGAAAACCCTATTGCTTATCTCCCGATTTCCTTCTTGGATACTCCTAAAGAGATTGTTCCCTTCAACAAAGAAAAGATAGCAGCTGCTGCTCAGGAATGGGATCACTGTTTGGTCGGTTACTCTCTTGGTAAGCGCCCTTATTATGAGTCTCTGCTAGCTGCGACTAAAAGAGTTTGAAAACTAAAAGGTAATTTCCAACTGATAGCTTAGCGATGGCCTTTTCCTTTTTAAATTCACGGTGATGGAAGATTTTGATATGGTTTGGTCAAAAGGAGCTTGATATTTCTTAGGAAAACCTTTTATTTTTAAAAAATGGACACCTCTGTTTCAGCCTACTAGGGAAAAAATTTCCTTGGTCCCTATCCGGGTAAAGATTATTGATCTACCTCTTGTCTGCTAAAATTCTGATGGGATATCAAGGATCACTTCCAAAATTGGCATACCTATAGCGGTTGATGCCTTAATTGCGGCAAAAAACCAGACTGACTTACGCTCAAATATGTATCCAAGTTTCTTCCTTGTCTAAATTTCTGGATTTCATACCTATCTCTTTGGAAGATAAAGTCATCCACCTCAAGGTGCAATACGAGTGGAAGTCGGAGTTGTGCTCTCACCTTAACTCTATTGCTCACACATCTTCTGCATGTTCCTCCAATCCCACACCTAATCCTCCCAATTTGCCTCCTAACAGAGGCCGCAGCTTCTCCCGATAGCCACGGAACAGAACCCAATCAAGACCCCCAACGCCTAAAAACCAGTTTGGAAAAAATTCAATATAAACACCTTCCACATCTATCACCAAATCTCCACAGAAAATCCCCTCATCCCCTCAACCACTAAACTTCCCTAGACAAGACACTTTTCCCAATCCCTCAACATCCTTCACTCCTCCTCAAGTATTACTGAATGAACCTCCCACTATCCCTAACTGTGCTTATGAAACCTCCACCCTTCCCAGCTCTTCCATTAACCCACCCACCATGACTTTTTCCCCTAATTTAAAAACTAATACTATGACCCATCAAACCCACATCACCCGCACCCTTCCCAACCTAAATTCCCCCACCGAGATATCTTCTGATCCTCAGGAAGTGATTCTTGAAACCAGGATACCCTCTAATGAGGCCTCTAAGAATAAAGGAATACAGGATGTGATGCTACAAGAATCTATGATATCCTCAAACAAGGCTTCTAAGAACAAATTTGATGTTCTACAATCCAGTAACATTGAGCAAGACATACTCTCCACGGATACATCTTCATTCTCTAACGAGGAGTTAATTGACAACTCTTCTTTCAAAGACAACACTTCCACTCAATCCAAGTCCACTAGGGAGAAAGCTAAAAACCCCAAAAGTAAAAAAAAAAAATAGATGATCAGTCCATCCATTGCAGCTTGGAATATCAGAGGTTTCTCCTCCTCAGATAAGGTGTTTTGCTGCAAACGTTTAGCCCAATCTCTAGGTCTTGACATGCTTTGTATTCTGGAAAATAGGATCCACCTTTCAGCATTATCTGATTCTTTTTTCTTCAACAGCCACATAATCTTTGATAAGGAAGATAGTTGCAATAATTTTCATTGCTCCAATTCGGGTAGAATTTGTGTGAAATGGTCCAGTGACATGATTGCCTTCAATCCTTCGTTTATTTCCTCTCAGATGATTTATGGCATAGTTAATTTTGCTTCATCTAAGCCTTTTCTCTTATCTATTATCTACACCTCCAATGATCAAGATGAAAGAAAAAAACTTTGGGAGTATTTGAATGTGGTTGCTCCACTGGAAGATATCCCCTGGATTTTAATGGGGAATTTCAATTGCTGTAGATTTCCATCTAACAAGCTTGGGGGTAATTCTTTACATCAAAGTCAACTACATGATTTCAATGCTTCTATTTTTAATTTGAAGCTCAAAGACCTTGCTTCAGTGGGTAATCCGTATACGTGGTTTAACCAAAGGTTGGTTAATCCTATTCACATCAAGCTTGATCGTATGCTTGTTAATGATGAGTGATTAATTTATTTTCCTAACTCTCACTATGTGGTTAAAAGTCCTGCCTGCTCAGACCATTGCCCTATTGTTCTTCAACCTAGGGAAAAAGCCTCCTCTCCACACAGATTCCTTTACAAAAATTACTGGGCAAATATTGTTCAGTTCTGGTAAACTCTTTTCCACATCTTCTCTGCTAACTCTAATGGACATCCTCTGATTGATTTATGTAATAAGCTTAAACGGTTGAAGCTTGCTATCAAAGTAAAAGATTGGGCTAACTCCAACCTGTTGGGTAGACATATGGAGGAGTTACAGGAAAAGCAAGAGTACTTCCTCAAAATCCTGAGTTCGGGTCATGATAATTCGGACATCACTCTTGCTCTAAAAAAAGTCAATAATCAAGTCATGATTGCCAACTCCAATTAGACTTCTTGGGTTATGCAAAGGGCCAAAATGAAATGGATGGCACATGGTGAAGATGACTTAAAGTTTCTTTACTCTAGAATACATATCAGATAGAATTATAAAAAAATGGCTCTCTCTTACCACTTCTACGGGTTCATCTACCTATACTAATGCTGTTAATGCCACTATAAATCACTATCAAGCTCTATATAACTCCCACACACAACAACATGTGGATATGAGTCTTTTTCCCCCTGGCAACCCTATTCCAAGTGATTTAGCTGAGCTCCTCATCTTGCCTATAACCAATCTTGAAATCAAGAAGGCAATTTTCTTTGGAGCTTCTACTTCTGCTCCAGGACCAGATGGGTTCAACTTTGATTTTTATAAGAAAACATGGCTTATTACAGGCCCCTCCCTTTGCAAAGCTATCAAGGCCTTCTTTCAAAGTGGCTTCATGCCTAGGGTGATTAAGAACACTGCAATCACTCTCATTCCAAAGAAAAGTCATGCTTCATCCTTAGCAGATTTCAGGCCTATCTCACTCTGCAACACCATCTATAAAATCATTACCAAAATTTTGGCAAACAGACTCAAGCCCATTATGCCAATCATTATCAAGGGGAATCAGACTGGGTTAATTCACAAGAGAGTATCCACTGACAACATTATTCTTGTCAAAGAATTGTTATTTCACTCTAGAACTTCCTCCAATTTTAAAATCATGTGTGCCAAATTTGATTTAAATAAAGCTTTTGATAGCGTCTCTAGAGATTTTATATCTGCGAGACTCTTGCAAAAGGGATTTCCTAGCTTATTTATCAAATGGGTTGAAGCTTGTATTAAAGATGTCTGGTTTTTTCTTTGCATTGACATGACTCTTGAAGGTTTCTTCCCTTCTATTGTTGGGGTTAGGCAAGGGTGTCCCCTTAGCCCGTTACTCTTTAGTGTGGTTATGGATGCTTTTTCTTGCCTATTGGATGGTAGTGACTTCTTCCAAGTTCCTCAAGTTGGTAATATTCGCATTTCTCATCTTTTATATGCTGACGATCTTCTCATTTTTGGCAAAGCTGATGTGCAAAATAGTGATAAGTTGGTCCAGCTTTTGGATATATTTTCTGCTATCACTGGCCTCTACATTAATTATGATAAAAGCTCTATTATTCTCCCTCCGAATTGCCCCAATGTTGATGCCATTTGCTCCTCTCAAAATTCCCAACCATTCTAAATGCATTAAATATCTAGGCATCCCGATCTCCCCTTATAATTTTAAAGTGGCAGATTTTTCTGGGTTGATGGAAGTTATTTGTCACAAATTGTCAGGTTGGAAGGAAAAATCGCTTTCCCTTGCTGGACGTTTGCAGTATCTTCGCTTTACTATCTGGAATACAATCGCTTATTGGATTAGAGGTGCGATTATACCTAAAACCATTTTTAAGCAAATTGATAAACTTTGTGCAAAGTTTCTCTACTTTGGTGATACGTCCCTTAAGAAATTACATATTATTTCTTGGAAAAATACCTGCAAACCTAAACAACATGGTGGTTTGGGCACCCCATCTTTACAATTTCTACAATTTGGCTATAATTGTTCACTAATTATTAGAATGTATAACCACACAAACCTCCTTTCAAATTGGCTTTTGTCTAAATTCATTTCTCCTTGGAAGCCACCATATTCTAAAGCTTCTTCATTCTGGAAGTCTCTCTGTAACCATGCTATTAGTGCCAGAGATATGTTTAGCTTTAATGTTTCTCATAATTTCTCTATATCTCTTTATTGGGATCATTGGATTGGGGGAAAAAAATTGGAGGAGCTACCCATGTTTCAACCTTTACTGGGTTTTTTTCCTCTTAACTCAACTTTGGATGTTATACTTAAGGAGGATGGGTGGGTGATTCTCGTTGATCATTCCAATGTTATGCTTCAAATTCTGCTACAGTTAAAGGTAGATAATTCAATTTGCATTGTTCGGAAGGAGGAGAATACTGCTCTTGGGCTTCATAAGTTCCATAACTACTTCTATAGGCAATTACCCATGGTTAACTGCATCATTTGGTTTGGCATAAAAACATGTTTTACGTTTCTCTATTTTATGCTGGATGGCTCTCACCAATGGACTAAAAACTGTAGATAATCTCAGGCTTAGAGGAATTTCTGTTAACCCCATTTGTGTTCTATGCAACTCTTGCCTAGAATCTACTACACATATATTTTTTTTAGTGTGATTTCACTTACAATATCATTATTAAATTGGTGCCACTCCTTAAGGGTCATTTGCTTATGCCAAACCTCTTCCAGGTTTTTGACTGTTTATCTGGGACCAATGCTAAGATACGTTCATTCTATTATCTTTTGGTTTGTTGCTTTGTTTACATGATTTGGAAAGAAACAAATGAAAGGAGATTCAGGAACTCTTATGCATCTATTATTACAGTTTGCCATTTATTCGAAAAGAAATGTCCATCAAAATCTTCAAATGGAAAAATTCTGAATTTTTGTATCACTTGCTGTAATGCTGTCTTTTTGCTGATGCTAGCGTTTGGTGGAGCAAGTCTTTTTCTCTGGCCTGAGATTTTGGTCTTGATGACTTTGCCAGAATAGATATTGCCTTTTTCTTATTCCTCTAACTACAGTTATTGGTATTGGTGGGCTATGATGTGCAGATTGCTCCCACTTGGATGGTAGAGTTTGTCCCTCACTCACTGCAGCTGCTCTACTTTGCAACCAGGGGAATGGTCTCCTTTTGCAGCAATTCCTTTTGAACTGAGCCCTCCTACTCTACGGATAAAATTGTTATGGTTTCATTTTTGTTAGTTAGCTTTTGTATGTGTAGCTGTTTACACAGCCTCCTTAGGCAACCTTTTTGGCTAGTTTTTGATTGCCTGGTTTTTATTTCTCACTTGTAACTAGTTTCTTTTAATAGAAATGGGCTATGCCCTCAATTTTTCCCAAAAAAAAAGAGAGGATCTGGCACTTTAAAGTATATCATATGGATAATTAAGACTTTAATTGGGATGATTTTTTTACTGCATGACGTTAAAGCAGCTTTTTAATGCAAAAATTAACATAGTTGTACTAAAAAGTTATTTAAAAAAAATAAAAAAATCGTCCCAAATGAAGCATAAATTTCATTTCAAAATACCTTATTAGCAAGGATTAAAAATTAAGATAACATAATCTTAAATTCATATTTTCAGGGTATATATATCAGCTAAACTCCTAAAAATTTATTTAATCCACGCCTTCCAACTCTTAGAACCTATATGATAATCTCTTAATTAGCGTGGATTAATCATGATAATTAATTTTTAATAATAAAATATTATTAAGTTAATAGAATAATAATTTCTAACTTGTCATTTTATTATTAAAATTTCATTAGTTGAAACTTGTACAATAATTTAGTGGTAAACAATCCCTAAAATATTTGAACTGAGTTAAATTATTCTATTTATAGATATTTTTATTAATTTCTAAATAGGATAATTAATAGATTAACATGTTATATGATGATTATTTAACTGATTTAATATCTTAATTAGCCATTAATTACTGGCCCTACTTATTAAGGTAAGTTAATGGTCTATTGCTAATTTGTACATATTGAAAGTAACCAAATATACTCTAATGAATTGATATATCATGGTAAGATATTTAATTTTTTTGTTTAATATTTAAAGCAAATTAACATAATAAATTCTTATATATTACCATGAATCTAGTAGCTAATAGTTTTTATATATAATTAGATTAAGTAATTATTATCCTCTCATTGGTTGCTATTTATTTGTCTACAAAATCATAATTAAATTACTTATATATTAAATTTAAAGCCTTAATTATTATTTATATTTGTTATGTGCTGGAAAATTTTTAGTGATAGAATATGCATTTTATATTTAGCTTTGTATACAAGTTAGGCATGCAAAGATAAATATTGTAAGCAACTATACTTTTTTACGTGAGAAGCTTTAAAAGAGAAAAATCATAGGGCCTGATCCAATTAAATGAATCTTTTAACAAGTAAGAGATACAAAAAAATTTTTTCCTCGCAATTGAGGAAAATAACATTATACACAATTGATAACAATTATCTAATTCCCATTATAAGTATTTCGTAAATCAAGTGACAATAATCGGACAAGTAAAGCCTAACAAAAAAGTTATATGCATGTTAATAGTCAAGCGATAATAGTTGGATGACCAAAATCTAGCAATGGTGGTGGCGAATGATGATCGTTGATAGAGGTCATTGATGATGATCGATGGAAAATGCAATATAATTCTTTAACTCTATCGGCTTTCAAATCTCTCCTCCCTTAAAAAAAAATGAAGTCCTACTTATAGTCTTTTTGAGAAGAGTATTCTTATAAATTTAGTCATAATTCAAAATAATCGTAGAACAATCTAATATTGATCCCATGACGATGGATCATATATCAAGCATTTGAGTATCTTAATTATGTCAGAGTCAAATGATCTTGTTCTTGTTAAATTCATCTTACTGAGCTGCTCATTTTGACTATAAGCACTCATGGCTTAAGATCATTTGATCATTCAATTAATATTCATTAGTTTTAAAATAAGTTTTAAGTGTTTGGTTTGTGTTCATTTGGACTAAGATTGGTTTATTCATGGTGTCAATTGTTGGGAAATTTCTATAAGTGGACCCATATACTTATACATATAAATAAAGTTTTATGCATTATAAGCTATCTAAAATTAAGCCAATTAAATTCGTGATCTATTTAAGTATTAAATTATTATTTGGCTTATGTGGAATCTCAATTAAAATTTGTATGAAATTAATTTGTGTAGAGGTCGGATATTTATTTTATTTTAATGATGGGTTAAAATAAAATATTTACACTTAAAATATAAAAGGGTCATGGTCCCCAGTTTAAGTGGTTAAGTTCTAATTTTTCCTCATTTTTCATCTTGAGTGAAAAGAAGGGGTCTTTCGCTCTCTTGAAGAACGCTGCTCTAAACTTGGAAGACCGAAAACCTTAATTCTGCATTTCAATGGATTCAGGTACGCTTCCGAAAATTCTTCTCGATGATTTGACATGTCTTTTGACGACGATCGAATTATTATTATTTTTTGTCTCCATGAAATCCTAACATCAATGGCTCATACCATAGAGACATTCAGTTTAACTATAAATGTGATAAAATTAAAGTTCAAATGATTCTAACTTTTATTCTGAAAGTTTAAATTTGAATATTACCTCAAGATTCACGCTGATGAAGTGAATTTTATTGAAACTTATCAATACTTATTTATAATGATTCTATTACTTAATCAATACACTAAATATTTTATATAATGTTCAACTAATTAATTTGGTCTACTAAATTGATTTTTTGAATAATTAGCATAACTTATTAACATATTCATTTTATGGATCACTAACTTTTCTATGAACTTTTATTAGTTCAAAAATTCTTCAATAAACTAATTATTTATCACAACTTTTATGCTAAAGGAAATAAATAAAGGTTAGCTTCATTAAAGACCACTTTACATCTTTATGTAGAAATGTCCAAAAACAGTTCATTTTTATTTACTTTCAATAAAATAAATATTTGAATTTAGTCACAAATAGTTCTAACTACTTTGAAACACAAAATCAAAATGAATTGTGACTTTATTTGATATAAATGTTATACATTTATTATGCTATATAAAATATTCCTATTTTTATATATAAATGCAAGTTGATTTATAATTTAGTCATTATTTTCTCTACAATTACATCATATATTACATTTTTGCAGGGAATATATTGTCTTATAACATAAAAAGGGGATTTACATCCATACCACATTATTTTTATATATTTAGATATGAAATTTTATTATTTCTTTATATAATACTCTAATATCTCAATTATATATAAACTATATGCATAAAAGTGTGTATTTTATTTATAAAAAATAATATCAATATTGTCTTATAACATAAAAAGGGGATTTACATCCATACCACATTATTTTTATATATTTAGATATGAAATTTTATTATTTCTTTATATAATACTCTAATATCTCAATTATATATAAACTATATGCATAAAAGTGTGTATTTTATTTATAAAAAATAATATCAATTGTATTTTTATTTGATTTAAAAATTTAAATGTTATATAAGTAATATTTCATCATTATTTATTTAGATATTAGATATATAAATACATAAAAAATATTATGCAGTACATATATAGAACTCCCCTTAAAAAAATTATCAAATATTTTTTATATGAACTTATAATTTTTATTTACCTGATAAAACATTGTCTTTTTTTTTTTTTTTGTGAACCTAT
>NW_021319966.1:90436-119513 GCF_001605985.2 Dendrobium catenatum | reverse complement strand
AATTATAGAAGTTTTTTCATCCTTTTTTTTCATGCACCTTCTTCAGTTCTAGACTGCAAGCATGTTTGAGATATGATTTTTTTTTGTGAAGTTAGTGATGTAATATGTTTTGTACTCTAAGCCCTAATAAAAAATTGTCATTGGTCATCAATTTACCTAAAGATAGTTTAAAACATGATCAAATCATTTTTGAAAAATGATAGAACTCAAATAATTCGATAACATTCAATGGTGAATGAAAGATGGTTCAATTATGATTTGAAGATAGTTTGAGCATAGTTTAATTCATGGTTTTAAGACTAATTGAATCATGATAAAAGATGGTTCGATCTTGAATTATCTCTCACTCATATAAAAGGACAACAAGCTCAAATTGAAGTGCAATTAAGGAGATCTACAAGGCAAAGGAGAACAACAATTTCGGATGATTATATTATATATCTCTAAGAACATGAGTTTTATATGAGATTGGAAGATGATCAAATCTCATTCAGTCAAGTCAAATAATGTTCTAATTCCTAAAAATGGATAGAAGCCATGGAAGATGAGATGAAATCAATGAAAAATAATAATGTTTGAGATCTTTTTGAATTGCATGAAGGAGCAAAACCTATTGGTTATAAATGAATTTTTAAAACCAAAAGGGATGTAATAGGCAATATTGAAAGATATAAAGCATGTCTAGTTGCTAAAGGTTTCACTCAAAAAGAAGGCATTGATTTTAAAGAGGCTTTCTCTCCAATTTCTTCGAAAGACTCTTTTAGAATTATTATGACACTTATAGCTCATTATGATTTAGAGCTACACCAGATGGATGTAAAGACTAATGAAAACATTGAGCAAACTATATATATGATGCAACTAAAAAATTTTCAATCTTCTAATTCAAAATATCTGGTGTACAAATTAAAGAAATCCATCTATGATTTAAAGCAAGCATCCCGTCAATGGTATAAGAAATTTGATCAAGTGATTTCTTTATTTAATTAGTTTTAAGGAAAACACTGTTGATCAATATATTTATCATAAAGTCAGTGGGAGTAAATTTATTCTACTGGTGTTATATGTCGATAATATTCTGCTAGCAAGTAGTGATATAGGTTTATTGCATAAAACTAAGAGATTTCTTTCAATTAAATTTGAAATGAAAGATCTTAGAAATGCATCTTTTGTGTTGGGTATAAAAATTCATCGGGATTGCTCTCGTGGTATACTTGGGTTATCACAAATAGCCTATATTGATAAAGTGCTTAACAGATTTGGCATGAATGATTGTGCACCAGGGGATACATCCATTGTAGAAGGGGATAATTTTAGTTTGCTTCAATGCCCAAGAAATGAAGTTGAAAAGCAAGAGATGGATAAGATCCTCTATGCATCGGTAGTAGGGAGTCTTATGTATGCTCAAGTTTGTACGTGTCCGGATATTGTGTACCTTGTTGGAATGCTTGGTAGATATTTAAGTAACCCAGGAATGGATCATTGGAAAGCAGTGAAATGGGTTATGAGGTATCTAAAAATGACAAGAGATTTTATGCTCATATATCAGAGATCTGATCATTTAGAGATCGATCATGGGGTATTCCGACTCTGATTTTGCTGGTTTCCTCGATAGCAGGAGATCCACTTCAGGCTATATTTTCATGTTGGCTGGAGGAGTTATTTCTTAGAAAAGTATCAAGCAATCACTTATAGTTTCTTCAATAATGTAAGCAAAGTTTATAGCTTGTTATGAGACTTCAAATCAAGGAATATGATCACAAAATTTTATCACAGGGCTATATATTATTGATGGTATTGAGAGACCATTAAAGATAAATTGTGATAATAAAGAAGCAGAGTTATATTCCAAGAACAACAGGAGTTCGTCAAAATCAAAACATATTAACATAAAGTTTCTTGTTGTGAAAGAAAGGGTTCAGAGTTCTCAAATTTCTATTGAATATATTTGTACAAACTTTATAATTGCAAACTCACTTACAAAAGGATTACCACCTAAAGTATTTCATGAGCATATGGCTCGTATGGGTGTAATCTATTTTGATGATAAGCTAGCTTAGTGAGAGTTTGTTTGTATTGTTCAATTATTATGAACTTATTTTCTGATCAGACTAAAATGTTGTTATTTTGGTTATTGAACACTTTGATATAAAGTTATTTAATTTCAATTGCAGTTTAGCATAAAATATTAAATTTTTGTTATAACTCATTTGAGTTATAAAATTGGATCAATTAAAAATAGTCATGATTTGAAATCATATTACATAAAATTTTCATGCTACACATTCATATTTGATATATGTCATTAATTATATTAAAATAGTGATCATTGATGAGTCTTGTTACGAAGAATGTAATAAATGTCGCTTTGATTCTATATTGATATGCTTGATGAATCATATTGTCTAGAGATGTTATTTTAGAAAGATAGCAAATATTGAGCTTTTACGATTATTTCAGAATGTATAATTATATGTATATATATGTGGTCCAAGTGGGAGATTGTTGGGAAATTTTTATAAGTGTGCCCATATACTTATATATATAAATAAACTTTTATAAATTATACGCTATCTAAAATTAAGACAATTAAATTTGTGATCTATTTAAGCATTAAATTATTATTTGGCTTATGTGGCATCTCAATTAAAATTTGTATGAAATTAATTTGTGCAGAGGCTGGGTATTTATTTTATTTTAATGATGGGCTGAAATAAAATATTTATACTTAAAGTATAAAAGGGTCGTGGTCCCCAGTTTAAGTAGTTAAGTTTCCATTTTCTCTCATTTTCCATCTTGAGTGAAAAGAAGGGGTTTCTCGTTCTCTTGAAGAACACCGCTCTAAACGTGGAAAACCGAAAACCTTAATTTTGCATTTCAATGGATTCAGTTACACTTCCGAAAATTATTCTCGATGATTTAGCATGTCTTTCGAAGACGATCGAATTATTATTATTTTTTGTCTCCATGAAATCCTAACATCAATGGCTCATGCCATAGAGACATTCAGTTTAACTATAAATGTGATGAAATTAAAGTTCAAATGATTCTAACTTTAATTCTGATAGTTTAAATTTGAATATTACCTCAAGATTTACACTGATGAAGTGAATTTTATTGAAACTTATCAATACTTATTTATAATTTTTTTTTTAGTTAAAACCCTCAAAGGGGCCTACGCGTTGATACAAAAAAACGGTTACAAAGTCCTTAGGAGGTTCCTCTAGCTCCCTACTGCTCAAACGAGCTACAATATCAAAAGCAAAAAGCAAAAAACCTACGAGCCGGAGGATCCTCAACCTACTATTACTATTAG
Source organism: Dendrobium catenatum (assembly GCF_001605985.2). Taxonomy (NCBI): domain Eukaryota; kingdom Viridiplantae; phylum Streptophyta; class Magnoliopsida; order Asparagales; family Orchidaceae; genus Dendrobium; species Dendrobium catenatum. The sequence continues at coordinate 116,197 of NW_021319966.1, read as the reverse complement.
TTGAAAAATTCATCAATAAACTAATTATTTATCACAACTTTATGCTGAAGGAAATAAATAAAGGTTAGCTTCATTAAAGACCACTTTACATCTTTATGTAGAAATGTCCAAAAAGAGTTCATTTTTATTTACTTTCTATAAAATAAATATTTGAATTTAGTCACATATAGTTCTAACTACTTTGAAACACAAAATCAAAATAAATTGTGACTTTATTTGATATAAAAGTTATACATTTATTATGCTATATAAAATATTCCTATTTTTATATATAAATGCAAGTTGATTTATAATTTAGTCTTTATTTTCTCTACATTTACATCATATATTACATTTTTGCAGGGAATATATTGTTTTATAACATAAATAGGGGATTTACATCCATACCACATTATTTTTATAAATTTAGATATGAAATTTTAATATTTTTTTATATAGTACTAAAATATCTCAATTATATATAAACTATAAGCATAAAAGTGTGTATTTTATTTATAAAAAATAATATCAATTGTACTTTTATTTCATTTAAAAATTTAAATGTTATATAAGTAATATTTCATCATTATTTATTTAGATATTAGATATATAAATACATAAAAAATATTATGCGGTATATATATAGAACTCCCCTTCAAAAAATTATCAAATATTTTTTATATGAACTTATAATTTTTATTTACCTGATAAAATATTGTCTTTTTTTTTTTGTGAACCTATGAGATGGTCATATAATTTTTTTTAATCTTAGGACAACCTACCCCTACCTCACCTAAACCTAATGGCAATAAAAAAATCCTACAAAGTACAACTACATTCAAAGGACTGTCTCATGAATCTAAGGCCATCCATAGGACCCCTAATCCCCTAACATCTTTAATCATCACCACTTCTCAACATTACATTCAATAGTTTTCTTCAAATTACTTTGTTTTAGTTGTCAATAAATCAATGAATGGTACTATGCCACAAGAGAATTATTACTTGTCTTGCCTCAATTCAACACATTCCTTAATTAGTTCATAAGAACATGCTTACTCTTTGAATTAATTCTTTCTATTCTGATTTGTCCCAAAGTTTTCATTTATGGATCGAGAATGAACAACATTAGTGGATATTTTTATAATTGAATTTTAGATTGGCGGTTTAATTCAACTTAGCTAATTACTAATTTTATTTCTGAACGCATGGATTTGATATCTTATGATATATAATCAATATGATTGAGAGAGAGGTCTTACATGAACTATAGTACATGTATAAATGTTATGATATTTAGACATTATACTATTAAATGATATATTAGAGTTTTAATGTGAAAAATCTAATAAGGAAAAAAAATCTCAAGGCTATGCCCAAATGAAATAATCCAAATGTAAGTAAAGTTGTAGATATCTCCTATTCTCAATTTGAGAAGATATAATTACAAATAATGGAGTCATGCTTTATCTCATGTAATTATAGTTGAATTTTTTACAAAAATAATGAAGGGAAGATGACGATAGTTGGATAATGTTAGTTGGGCGGTGACAATAAGATGGTGATAGTTAGGTGATAATGGTCGGATGACGATTGGCTAATGGTGGTTAGGTGACAATAATTTGATGATAGTGGTTAAATGAAAATGAATGAATTATGACAAACAGGCAGTGGCGGTGGTGGTCAGCTGACAACTGTTAGGTGATTTTGGTTGGCTTTGATTGCAGTGGATGGTGATCGTTGATGTTGATTTCATGCAGAGCTCCATAGTTAAACCTGGTTTAAACATTGGTTTGAAGCTGGTTGGAATGATAGCTTGAACTAACATTCATTTATTGTAGGCATGTGTGATGAACAAATGGATTTTGTGTTGGCAATGTGCTGGATAGGCTTCATTAGTGAAGGCATTATGGGATGACGACATGTGAAACATAAGAGAAGTTTGCAATAGGAGCTCATTTGGGGTAGGTTTCAATGGCACTAATGATGTAAGAGGAGATTAGGATTAAAAAAAGAAGCTTGTCAGCTTGGCGGGGATGGCATATCAAAACAACATAGTTCTATGAGAAAGACATCATAAGACTGACACCTTGCTTATTAAGGAATGCATTATGGGGCAATAGTGTGTGAAAGAGAAGAAAAGTTTGTGACAAGAGTTCATTAGGGCCATGTTTCGACGACATTTTCTGTATGTGAGGAAAAGAGGAGTCACAAATGAAGCTCAGCGGGGAAGGCAGTGCGGGGCCGATGACATGCATACTAGGGAAGGAAGCAAGAGATCAACAATTGTGGAGAAGCTAGGTTCAATCTCAAATTTGAACTAGGTTCAAAACAATACTTTGATACAAGTTTAAACAAATATTTGAATTCAAACCAATATGAACCACATATATTTGTGGTTGACTTTTCATAAATAGTACATGTCCAAATGAGGTCGGCATTTGTGGGGAAGGCAACATGATATATATATATATATATATATCTGTGTGTGTGTGTGTGTGTGGAAAAGCTAGGTTCGATCGAAATTTTGAACTAGGTTCAAACTAATATTTGAACCAAGTTTAAAACAAAATTTGAATTCAAGATAATATATATGAACCACATTTGTTTGGAGTTGTCTTCAATAAATAGTCCACATATACAAGATCATTCACTCTAAACAATCTTTTGAATATATTTTTGTAGGAAAATAAATAATGGGAATGTTGTTCTAATTTCTATCATTATAAGTCATATAAAATCAAAATTTTCTTTACATGCATACCACTAAATCTTTACTTATTTACATATCTAATGCTTAAATTTTGTATTTACGTTATACCCTAATATTTGATTACATATAAAAAAAGACACAAATATTAACTTATTTAAAATAAAATTCACCTTTTTCATGAACAAATTTTGGTGTGAATTTGATACTAGATTATTTATATATTAGTATATAAAAATTTAGGTGTTAGATATTTAAAAGATAAAAATTCTTTGATATGCTTGTAAATATCCCTTGTAAAAATAAAAGATACTTGTTTTACATAAAATAACAAACAAGAATAATTATTCATTTTAAGACAAAATTTAATTTTCTTATATTTTCTAAAATACTTTATTCTTTTAAATAAATGATTTAAACATTTGACCTTTTTATGGAAAAGCTAGGTTCGAACGAAATTTTGAACTAGGTTCAAACTAATATTTGAACCAATTTTAAAACAAAATTTAAATTCAAAATAGTATGAACCACATTTGTTTGGAGTTGTCTTCAATAAATAGTCCACATATACAAGATCATTCACTCGGAACAATCTTTTGAATATATTTTTGTAGGAAAATAAATAATGAGAATGTTGTTCTAATTTCTGCCATTATAAGTCATATAAAATCTAAATTTTATTTACATGCATACCACTAAATCTTTACTTATTTACATATCTAATGCATAAATTTCTTATACCCTAATATCTTGATCACATATATAAATGACACAAATATTAACTTATTTAAAATAAAATTCACCTTTTTCATGAACAAATTTTGATGTGAATTTGATACTAGATTATTTATATATTAGTATATAAAATTTAGGTGTTAGATATTTAAAAGACAAAAATTCTTTGATATACATAAAATAACAAACAATAATAATTATTCATTTTAAGACAAAATTTAATTTTCTTATATTTTCTAAAATACGTTATTCTTTTAAATAAATGATTTAAACATTTGACCTTTTTAACATAAAAAACTTGCGATATGATTTTTGTTTTATGCATTTTCTTTTTGTTACATCATTAAGTTGATGTATTGACAATATAATTGTGAAGTCTAAAGTCTTACCATCCTATGTACACTAAGGAAAATTTGACTTTATGAGCCCCATATTACTCAAATTTTAAAAAATATGTGTGTCATTATTTTTTCAAAAAAACATACTAAAAAGTTTATCTCAGATCAAAATACTATCTCTTTTTTATAAACTAAATTGAAACCCTTTATGAACATGTACACGATCTTTCAAATATAGAAGTTTTTTTTATCCTTTTTTTTTTCGCGCACCTTCTTCAGTTCTAGACTGCAAGCATGTTTGAGATATGATAAGTTTTTGTGAAGTTAGTGATGTTATATGTTTTGTATTCTAAGCCCTAATAAAAAATTGTCATTGGTCATCAATTTACCTGAAGATAGTTTAAAACATGATAAAATCATTTTTGAAAAATGATAGAACTCAAATAGTTCGATAACATTCAAAGGTTAATGAAAGATGGTTCAATCATGATTTGAAGATATTTTGAGCATAGTTTAATTCATGGTTTTAAGATTACTTGAATCATGATAAAAGATGGCTCGATCATTTTTTATTAAGATTTGAAGATATGGTAATGGCCAGTTTCAACTAACTGCTTAGGATTCTATTAACCTTTTGGGTAATCTTTTTCGGGCTAATTTGAAAGGAGTTGTTGAGAAATTTTCCTTACTATATTTTAAGATATAAACTAAGAGTTATATGTGCAAAAATATGCCACACAATTTGTGAAAGAAAAAGGCTGATATATTTACAAGAAAAATTCTAATCTTTCAAGATAAATCTTTTGAAATATTTTTTTGCAACTCCATGATGATTGAAGCCACCATCACCTTTTCTTGAACTTCACACTAACAGACAACTTCCCACATGCCAATCTCTCTCTCTCTCTCTTATTATTGAAGATTAAAACCTTAGATATCCTCTTTTAGAAATAAGGGGAAAGCACAGTACATCATATTCAATTGAACCTTTAAGAATTCAATATAAGAAAATGAATTTTTTAATAATACTTGGAGAGTAGCAATTTTTTTAATCACTGAATATGTTTGGACAAGTTTTCAGAGTGAAGGCTTCCCAAGGTGGCTTCATCTAATTTTTGTGCACAACAAACAAAATGAGTGCTGATTGCTGCTATTCCATTTTTGAAGTACTAGTCGTCGATTCTTCTAGGATCAACCACCAAGGAAGAGGTAGTGTTAGTTGTGATGAAGAGTGAACCACTAATGGTCCTTCACCATGTGGTTTACAAGAACATTTTCAAGAACTTCAGTGGTGGTGACTTGCTTGCCTTGTCATGTTGATGTTTAGATTTTGCCTTGATCTCAGCTTTCTGGTGTCGTTATAGAGATTATTGTTAGCTACACATTTTTTATGATTATGACACCATTATTTGGCATGACAGAAGTGGTTATGTGGTTGAGAGAGAGATAGTATATACCAGTTAAGGGGACTCATTGAGAAGTCTGTTTAAAGAGGCGAATGGAAACTAGAGCCGGTTTGAGTTCCAAGACACCAATGCTTAGGAGACCGTGGGTGTCTAAAGGATAGAGTGATATTGCCTCGCCTATAGAAGGCAAGGAGATTTTTGGGCCTTCCAAAGAGGAGATGCTGGTTGTTGACTCATCTACACGAGAGGGTGAGTCTACTACAATGAATTTTGGGTAATGAGCAGGTTGAGGGGGTGAGATAGTTGATGATTCTAATTAAAGTTTACTCGCCATTTAGCAAGAGTGAAGAATCTTTAAACAAGGACCAGAGTGCTGAGCTCAAGTTGAGTTGGCTCTTTGACAATAGCCGCATCATCCATAATCCTTCATTGGAGAAGTACATCTCGAAGATGGTTTGGTGCGGCCAAGTCAATTCATCTATGAACTCACTGGCTGATGCATGGTAGAAAGTGCATCATCCAGGCCTTCTTATTTTGGGATTGAACAACAAGATGGGGTGGGTAGACATAATGAAGCAACGTACTGAGTATGTCTTTTTTGAGGAGAGATAGATCCACCATAAAATTATGGCTAAGGTGAAGTATTTGGAGCATGAGATGGCTTGGATGTAAGAACAAAATTGGTTTGAGTATGAGTTAGTGAGGGCCAAGGCTGTGTTACGTGTGGAGGCCAAAGATCGAGCAGAGGCAGCTGCTGTTGATTATGCAGAAGTCATTAAGGCCAAGGAGTTAGCTGAGGTGGCTATTGCTAATCTATCTATGAAACTAAATGAAGTGTCTCGAGATGTTAAAGGTAAAGATCTCATGGATATCACTACAGGAAAATCACCCATTTCCGGCGGCTTTTTCCGGCGGAATTTGAGCCATTTCCGGCGGTTTTTTAATTTAGCGGCGGTTTTCCGACGGCATTTTTTCTGCCGGTAAAAATGGCGTAGGAAAATTATTTCCGACGGTTTTTTCCGGCGGCTTGCCGGCGGGCATAAACCGCCGGTTTAATTAAAAAAAATAAAAAATCATGAAAAAACATAAAATACTAAACATTTTAAGAGATTTGAAGATTAATACTATATACTGTTGCACTAATTATATTATATTTATTAAATCATAATTGCAAGAAATTATCATATTGTTAATTCAGTTATAAAAGAGCAAAATATATGGCATATTTATCATAAAATTATTTTCATAGATATACCGCTAAATTATTTCAAGCAAATAATTTTTATTAGGGAATGAGTTCTTAGAAAGCATCACAATCCTTCAACCAAAATTACTATTTTGCTACGCTTTGATATTTTTAACCCCAATCATTTTGATGAATTATGATTAATTCTAACGTGAATTAATAGAATAAATATATAAGCATTATTCAAATTTGAACATAAAAGAATAAATAAAATAAAATTAGAATATCACAATGATATATATATATATATATATATGAAAATGATTTGGTTTAAGATATTTTGATTAAAATTTGTTCAATATGGTATCAAAATTATTGAATTTATTTTAAGATAAATGCAAGATATGTGTAATCAATCAACATTCATACGGCACTCATCTTAAAGTCAATTTAACGGCTTTAAAATCTATTTTGATAAAATATTTGGCAAGAATATTCTGATTTTTTTTTTTTATCTAATTTAATGCAATTCAAAGATGAATCATTTGCCGTCTAATTTTTAAATATTAATTAATTCGGGGTTCATAAAAATGTAAAAAATAATTCTCATTATATATCTTAGAAACTCTACATATACATATAATCCTCCCTCAAGAATAAGTTTTTAATCAAAAAAAAAATTATATATTAAAATGGACTTTAAAACTGTCTGATCTACGTTGAGATTAGTGTAGCATAAGATATCTAAAAATAGCACTAATCTCAATGCAAATAGAATGATCTTGCATTAAGATATGATCATTACACAAACTCTTTTTAAGATATCATACATACATTTTTGGAAAGCAAAAGTATAGTACTGACCTCACAAGCAATTAGTCCTCTTCTTCTTAACAGTAAAGTACCTAACAATGTAAAAAAAAAAACTTATTTATATTAAGAGAAAGAGAAGAAATAGGGATCCACCATGAAAATGTCTGTATTAATTTATTTTTTCGGTGTAAAATAATGCTTTTATAGTCGATTATTGCTGATGCAGCATCATCAAGATTCACGCTAAGAGAAAGGTAAGATTTTGATCTGATCGTTGATCTCTGGGTGAACCTTTATGATGCTGCAACTGCAAATGCCGACTGCTTTGATCCATATGAACAAGACACAGTAGAGAGAGAGAGAGAGAGAGAGAGAGAGAGAGAGAGAGAGAGAAGGGGGAGGGAGAAGTTTTGAAGAAAGAGAGAAGGCAAAGGGCGGTATTTATAAGGTAACAACATGAGCTTATTAGCAAGAACCATAAATCAAGCAAGAGAAAAGACTGAGAGAAAAAAGAGAATTTAGAATGAGAAAATTCGAGATTTTATCAGATTGCAGACAGATAATACAAGTATTGTTAAATAAAAGTTATATATATATATATATATATCAAAAACAATTACAAAGGAGGCCATGAGAAAACATGACCCCAGCTAAAAGGAGAAAAACAACTATAGAAAAAATAAACAAGGAAAAAAATAATACCCTAACAAAAACCTATCAAAACGTTCACCACAGGTAAAAAATGGCGAAGAAGAGAACAACAACAACATCAAGCCTTTGTCCCACTATGTGCGGTCGGCTACATTAAGGGTGCAAACGAGTCGAGTCGAGCTCGAGTCAAGGGTTGTTCGAGCCGAGCTCGTCTGTCAAATGTCGAGCTCGAGCTTGAGCTCGAACTCGAGTCGAGCTCGAGCTCGACTCGACATCTAAAGAAAAAGCTAGTCGAGCTCTCGAGTCACGGTTCAAGCTCGAGCACGCGTGTCCGCGTCCGTCGTTGCTCGCGAGTCGGAGTCAACCTCGAGCTCGTCCATCGTCCGTCGTCTGCGTCGAACTGAGTCACGGTTCGAGCTCGAGCACGCGTCCGCATTTGTCGTCCGTCGTCTGCGTCGTTGTCCGCGTTGGAGTCAGCTCGAGCTCGTTGTCGCGATGTTGCTCCCGCGTCGGAGATAATGCTCTCATCTGGGATGTTGCTAACCACTTGGAGCAAGAAAAATAGTGCAGGTCCTGATCGGAGAATACCGGAGGAGCTCGAGCTCGCTGTCGCGACTTGCTCCCGCGGCGAAGTCCGCTCCTGCGGCAAAGTCAGCTCCGGCGACGAATTCCTCTCCCGCGGCGAAGTTAGCTCCCGCGGCGAAGTAACCTCCCGCTACTAAGTCCCCTCCCGCGGCGATTTATGACGTCATAATGCATTCTTGATAGCAAACTTGAGAGAAGAGGGGGACACCCAAGAGTCCCCATACCGTCGATTATTCCTTTCCTTCCACAAGAAATAAACGGTGCAACTGACAAAAAGGAAGCTGAAATGTTTTTCTTTATTGTTGAACTGTTGAATACTTATCGAAGTAATCCAAGGTTTGAATGAGATAAAGTGCTTTGATTTATCAGTCTCACTTTCTAACATTCTATTTTTAAGTTTGGGAGTATTACATTTGAGCAACGCAACAAAAAAAAAGTATTTGATAATTGCTTGGTGCTAATTATATAAGAAGTGAAGCTAAAAACTTCTAAAAAGATAGTGAATTGCATAATAAAATTCTGAGTACTACATGAGAAGTTTCTGACTGATGTTATTTTAGGTTTTGTTTGGGACAACTAGACCTGTCAATATTGGACCCGACCCGGAATTTTCGGGTTTGGGTTGACCCGAACCCGAAGCGGGTCGGGTCAGGGGCGGATCCAGCTTCTTTTTTTAGGGTGGGCAAAAAAAATTTTTTGGGTGGGGGATGGGCAAAGATGCTTAGGATTGATAAAATGAGGGCAAAAATTTTTTTTGAGAGGGGGCAAAATACCTAAAATACCCAAAATATTTCAAACTATTCCCTTTAAAATTAAAAAAAAAAACCCCCTCAAGTTAATGGGGATCCGCCCATGCAAATATCTAGAAAGTAGGAAAAAAATGATCTAAAGTTGTCCCAAACGAAGCCTTAATCGACCTCATATTAGTAACTTAGGCGAATTCCGTTGGCATAATGTTTTGAAGTGACACTTTCTCATTTAAGCGATTAGGTCTAGTCGTTTCTAATCGACTACGCTTGAAAGGTGCATCTTGATTTGAACTTGGAGACAAGTTCACTATAATATGCAACTTCAAGAGATTGATCATTCTGATTCGGCCGACTAATCTTGAATGTGATCCATTGAACCAGGCCAACTTGATTTAAGCCGATATAGATAATATTTAATTGTACATTTAGATACACAGTTCTTTATCCCTTGAATATTACTTGCAAAAGGATTTAGAAAAATAAAAATATGTTGTCCTGATGAGCTTTCACATCATTGATGAAGTTGATTTGATCTAACCATGCATGTCGCCATCTTAAAAAATCTATAAATAAGGGCATAAGAGTGGCCATTGATAATGTATCAAGAAATAACTAAAAGACTTACTCTTGACCACTGACCGTCGTTAGATTATGGTCCTTATGACCACTGTCATCCATCGACTATGATCCTTCAAACCTCCGTTTTTGTCAGTCGATGCAGTTGTGAGATTTACCCATCTCACTGTAAGAAACCTTTATCTTATTTCTAATTTCAAGGATTTTATATTTTTAATTTTTTTAGATCAAATTTGTATTTCCTTTACGGAAAAATGCTAATAATTTTATATTGATAAAACTTTCACAGTGTAACTTTTTATATATTATAGAGATTGAGATTATGAATATTTTGAGTATTTATTTGAGATTTTTTACAGGGTAATTTTAAAAATGCAATGATTTTTGCATACTCGAAAATTTATTTTGACGTCTAAAAATAGTGATTTTGTTCAACTAAGGCTTCATAATGTTATTTTATGCAAAATTTGATAATTTGGTTAAATTCTGAAAATATTATTTTTTGTGTAATATAATTTTTGTTCTATATTGTTAGATAAGCTCAAGCAATATATTAGAAATGAATGTATATATGTGATTGAGATTACTATTATAATATTTTGATAATAATGTGTATGTAAATAATGATAAGTAAATATTGATTAACTCGTTGGTTGGAGATTAACTGACATGTACAAGATGATGGGTCGATGAGTTTTTCTTTAAATACTGTAGTTTGATATTATCCTCTACTAATTCACTTAATATACTGATTGAGAGTTATAAAAAGATTATTATTATACCCATGGCCGAAGAGTTATGACTCTATTTACTAAGCCAATGATTTACTGAGCTAACATTTTACTGATACTTATATAATTTTAAAAAATACTATGATAGCCAGGACTTATATTACTTGTTTAATGTGACTATTGAAATACATGTTATTATTATTACATAAAATTTTGTTACTATACGAATTTATTATTATGAGATTATTTTACTGCTCTTGCCACTATATTGTTAATATTACCGATTTAGATACTAATATTATTTGATACTACTGATTCACTATCATGATACTGAGCATGTGATATTCTAAACACGTGATATAGAATACCTGAATGGCATGTATACATTCCTTTATGATTTTATTATATTGATTTGATTTCAATAGTCTTTAATTACTGATATTTTGATTCGATGAGTTATCTAATTTCTGTACTGTTGGTATTACAGATACGATGATTGCTTTATAAATTTGATAATCATATTAGTTTCTTACTTTATTGGAATTTGTATTTTAGTATTTTACTATTTATAGATTATATTATTACTGTATGTGAAAGTTTTTGTTTCTGCATTGATTCAATGATCATATAAATGTAATTACTATGATTTAATTATTGATATACATATTGCTCATTTATCATGATTTGAATTTAGTTATAAATTTTGATGATTTATTGGGCTTTTTAGCTCATTATATGTAGTTAAATAATTTCAAGTCAAGGCAAGGGAGCATAAATGTAAGACTGGTCAGGATACTTCAGGTTCTATTTCTTTTTTATTTTGGCTATTTTTTGTATTCATGATATAATAGTTATGTGATGATTATGTAGATCCTAAGTAATGTATATAATTTTTAGAAAAAGAAATTATAGAAACTATTTTGATGTTTATTACTAATATATGATATTAGATAGTTATGGATGTTGTTTATTAAAAGATAAAAGAATAAATCTTCTAAATTAAATTATGGGACATCACACACCGATTATAGTCCTTCCGACCATCATCACACACCAATTATGATCCTTTCGAACACCATTGCCCGTCAATTATGATCCACTTTGACCACCGTCACCCGGCCGCCGACTACGGCCCACTTCGACCATCGTCACCCATCAATTATGGTCCACTTCAGTATGACAGTACCCAATCTCTATTTGATAGCACTATAGCGTCATAGAAATTAGTGTAGCGAAATCCAATCTCTATCTGCATAGTGTTACGGTGCCACATTCCAGCGTCGCTAAGTCATGGGAGTGTCACATGGACATCGCAACACTCAACAATCAACAACACTGCGACATTATAGTTGTAACTATTCATGCCATAATTTGCCAATGAAGTGACATGTCGATTCATTAAATAATGGGTCCATATTAGCAAGCGTCATAGCGGAGACAACCTCAGCACTACCTTCTACAAGGTTAGTTCATTTTATGGGCACCATAGCATAAGTACTAGAATATATTTTTTATAAATATTATGACGATAATATTAGTAGGAGAGTTCTGTTACTTACTTAATTTCATCCTTTATAGTGCTTCTCTGATTTTTTCTTAGGAGTGACAATTAAGGGAATTCAAAGAAGTACTAGATATATTCTATTAGAATGTTTGACTTATGTTTGTGGAAGTAATTTTGTAAGTTCAAAAAGGAGTGTAGAGGAGATCATTGAATCATACAATGATAATTTTTCTTATGTACTTTCTTTTTTTTGTGCAATTAATGAAAATAAATATGCTTCATTTATTCTTTATGTCTGATTAAATTCTCTAATTTTAGATTAATTGTGTAAATAAAATATGGAGTACTAATAATTTATCTTCATCAATAATTTTTAATATTTTCAATATACTGTGTCTTCATTTAATATACATAGTTGTCATATGTGTAGTTAATATCAAGTATAATATGGAGTCTATGAATAAAAATATCAACATAACTAGGTATGTTGTATTAATATAATGCAAGTATAAGCATAATGCTTGTCATATATCAAATTTATAGAGATGATTTATCATGAGGAGGCTTTAACATATATGTTTTACGCACTCTTTTAAAATTTTTATAGGATGACATACTATGAGAGTTTAGAGTGGTATAGAGATTAGAAGAGTTTAATTTATCATTTGTCTCTTCACACTTGATTGAGCGGTCGGTGATGCATATGCTATGAATAACATCATTATGAAAGTAAATTATTAGGAAATATATTAAGTTTACATTCCATTGATCCAAAATAATTTATCCCAATAAAATTTTATTTTATTTTAAATTACCAAAACTTATTTTTATTGAGTAGGATAATTGTTAAAATTACAGTAGACAATACTAGTATTTATAAGTAATTAACATTCTTCCTTATTGGATCAACACTTTAATATATCACTATATTACTTGATTTGACATATATACCAACATATATTAAGTGGAATTTTGATAATTTTTGTACACAAAATCTAAGCATTATTTATAGATTGATGGAGCCCTAAATTATTTTCACAATTCTTTAGGTTACTCCACCGCCCCATCAGTATATCGTTGCACGCCTTATCGTTGGGTAAGATGTCCATTCTTGGGAGGTTATAAATTTTACTTATTTATGCCACATTAATGAATGCTTCCATCTTTCTCTCATGTATGCTTTGTGTAGGATGTCCCTCTTGATTTCTTCTTTTCTAGCTGGCCGAGTGATTGTATAATTATTGTGTGTTGAATTACCCAAGTTAGCCTAATACTACTGATTCACTATCATGATACTGAGCATGTGATATTCTAAACACGTGATATAGAATACCTGAATGGCATGTATACATTCCTTTATGATTTTATTATATTGATTTGATTTCAATAGTCTTTAATTACTGATATTTTGATTCGATGAGTTATCTAATTTCTGTACTGTTGGTATTACAGATACGATGATTGCTTTATAAATTTGATAATCATATTAGTTTCTTACTTTATTGGAATTTGTATTTTAGTATTTTACTATTTATAGATTATATTATTACTGTATGTGAAAGTTTCTGTTTCTGCATTGATTCAATGATCATATAAATGTAATTACTATGATTTAATTATTGATATACATATTACTCATTTATCATGATTTGAATTCAGTTATAAATTTTGATGATTTATTGGGCTTTTTAGCTCATTATATGTAGTTAAATAATTTCAAGTCAAGGCAAAGGAGCATAAATGTAAGAATGGTCAGGATACTTCAGGTTCTATTTCTTTTTTTATTTTAGCTATTTTTTGTATTCATGATATAATAGTTATGTGATGATTATGTAGATCCTAAGTAATGTATATAATTTTTAGAAAAATAAATTATAGAAACTATTTTGATGTTTATTACTAATATATGATATTAGATAGTTATGGATGTTGTTTATTAAAAGATAAAAGAATAAATCTTCTAAATTAAATTATGGGACATCACACACCGATTATAGTCCTTCCGACCATCATCACACACCAATTATGATCCTTTCGATTGCCCGTCAATTATGATCCACTTTGACCACCGTCACCCGGCCGCCGACTACGGCCCACTCCGACCATCGTCACCCATCAATTATGGTCCACTTCAGTATGACTGTCACGACCCGACCCGACCGGGACAGATCCCGCCCGCACCGGGCCGCGACCAGCCAAACAAACAGACCAGGATCTGGCTTTGGAATTTGCTTCGGAACTGATTCTTCCAAATATTTTAACTCAAAACAAACGCACAGAGCTACTATGAAACATCAAATGCAGCGGAACAAATCATCTATATTTTTCTCTTCCTCAAAACAATCATCTACAAATACAGTACATGGCTGACAGAAAGAACAAAGAAGAAAAGCCATGACTGTACAAAAATCAAAAAGTACAAAATACCTATAACTGATCAGACTCAGAACTCTAATCCAAGGCCATATTCCCTTTGCCAGAACCTGAAAATCATGCAGAAAATAAGGGTGAGCTCAACAGCTCAGCAAAGCGACAAACCTCCAATCAAAACTTCCAGAATCCAAAATCAATCACTTCAAACCAAATCCGTATAGAAACCAGAACAGAATCAGACAGATATCAAAATCGTGCAGATCAAAACGAAACAAATCAAATCAGAATAGATACGGACATATATCAAATCAGAATAGATACCAAATCAGAATAGATCTAAACGGAACAGATCAGACAGAATTGTATGGAAACAGAAGTCATATCAAATCAAATATCAGATAGTATTATAATTAATAGCTAAATTCCCTGACACTGACAGAATCTCTACGAATTCTGGCCCCTTATGCCTCCCTTTGTGCTCACGGCACCAGAACAGATGTGCTTATAACACCAGAACATATGTGCTTATAGCACCAGAACAGAATTCATCGGATCATCGGATCTGGAACAGAACAGATATCAAATTTCAGATTGAGCTCATTTCAGATTTCCCAGACACTAACTGAATCTCTTAGGATCCAGACCCCTTATAACTCCCTTTATATACCCACACACTAACTGAATATCTTAGGATCCAGGCCCCTTATAACTCCCTTTATATAGCATATACAGATAGCATATCAATTCAGAAGAAATCCGGACGAATTCAGAAATCAGACAAAAATCGGGCAGTACAACGGATGTATACGGAATTTACACAATTTTTCTGAAAAAAATCACAGAATACCAAATTTGCACAGAATATAGATAACAACATTGTAAGACTTTAATTCTACTACCACAACATTTTTAGACATCGTAGAAAAATATAGTCGAAATAAAATACCGCCGAATTCAAAATACCCGGACAAAAATCTCCAGAAAATAACCAAAATGTGCACACTCGGCACGTCAACAACATACAGAAAATTACGCGGTAAAAACTGAACCATACGGGAAATACGAACGAAAATCACTAACAAAAATCAATTCCGGACAGATAATACCGCCAAACACGCGGTTCTGAAAATTGAGAAAGACGGATTGTGCCTTACCTTGCGTACAGCAATATCTTGAACAATCTCGTCGGACGAAAACGGACTGGCGTCGCCCAAAAATTAGCTTTTCCAAATTTGCCCTCGACCTTCTCTCTCATCGGCTGATTTTAGATATTTTTATGATTTTCTCTCTCTTCAAAATGACTTGGTTTCAGCTTTAAATTGCTCTCATCGGCCCGGCTGATCGCACGATCGCCCTGGACGATCTGAACAAATCCATATCGGCCTGGAACGATTTCTCAGGACGATAATTAATTTTCTTGGACGATAAAAACCTATATTCTCTGATTTGTGCCATCCACTGATCGTCCCGGGACGATCCCAGATCGGCCCGGATGATCCCTACAGGAAATCATTCCTGGAACTTCTGTACATAATCTGGAACAAAAATTGCACTGATTGTCCCGGGAAGATCCAGATCGGCCCGGACGATCCTGGAGCAGATTTTGATGTTACAATCTTCCCAACTTTAGAAAAATGTCGTCCTCGACATTGCCCAATCTAAACTCAGTCAAAACAAGTACGTGTACGACTTCCTCATGTCAGACTCCTTCTCTCAAGTCGCTTCCCGTGCAGTACGGTGCTTCCACTGCACTTTAACCATCGGAATCTCTTTACTTCGTAGCTTTCGGACGTCGTACGCCAAAATCAACTCTGGCTCTTTCTTATACGCCAAAATCAACTCTGGAATTTTTATAATTTTTGTACACAAAATCTAAGCATTATTTATAGATTGATGGAGCCCTAAATTATTTTCACAATTCTTTAGGTTACTCCACCGGCCCATCAGTATATCGTTGCACGCCTTATCGTTGGGTAAGATGTCCATTCTTGTGAGGTTATAAATTTTACTTATTTATGCCACATTAATGAATGCTTCCATCTTTCTCTCATGTATGCTTTGTGTAGGATGTCCCTCTTGATTTCTTCTTTTCTAGCTGGCCGAGTGATTGTATAATTATTGTGTGTTGAATTACCCAAGTTAGCCTATCTTCCTTTGGATTAGGAGAGCCTAGAGGTTCCACTATGCGCTAAACCAAGAAGAGAATAAAATAGTATTCTTAATCAAGAGTATTCTTAGGTTAAGGCCTAAGATGTAATTAACCATAGAGGTTTGCCCCATGGGAAATTGACACCCACATCAAATAAATCTCATTCAAGCTAATATATTGAATGGGGCCGAAAATCTCATCATTATCATCTTATACATATTACTATCCATCAAGTGCGTAGGTGAATGTCATTATTCTCAGTGGATAATCATATGTACAATCTCATATGCTATTTCATTAGCCTGTTTGTGCAAAGTGCAATGACCAACTATCATTTTATCCTATGGGATAGTGCAGTCATACTCTTTACATTATAACCCTAACTAGAAGCATCCTTTTGGAGACCTACAAGAGAAAATAATTTTAATATGATATTTTTGAATATTATTCTTCCTTCGTTAGTGATTTATCATTCGACAAATGATTACCTGGGATGCACTTCGACTTTCATAAAGCTTATAACATCAAAGATATAATCATGTACGTAGACTCATCATTTAGAAAAAAATGTTCTCTCGACTCGATGTAAATCCTACAATAAAAAGGAGAGAAGCTTTAGTTTTAGGGTTAGACTTTATCAATAAATGATACAAAAGGGCTTATGCAATGCTTATTCTTTAAAATGAGACTTCAAAGTATAAGAGCTTGAAGATAGACAACTTGGAGTGTAATCCTAAAAAATAAAATTTTGTTTAAAATAAGTCACAAGTATCTATAGTTTAAATAATAATAGAATATATATATAATATGTCATAAAAATTTGCCTTGATCAGCGACAAATTTTAGCAAACTTCGACTCAAATTTAATGTTTCAATGAGACGAACCCAATGACACCAAAATTGATCCAATCTGAGCTCAAATGACCCAAATCAAGGGACCGAAGCACATTAGGAAGCTCAAAAGAACTAATCTGACGACAAATGGATATCCAAATATGACATGCATGCTTCTGGTAGAATCGAGCATCTTTATAAGACGAATCCAATGAGCCCATGATAACTCATTTCCTAGATCATTAAGATACTTCAATGTTGCATGAGTGCTCTATTATTGAGGGAGTCAATATGGGTAGTTCGATGGAGCACTCCAAATTTGCCTCAAATCTTTTTCATATTTATGGGGCATGACACTCTCAAAATCTATAAATATACCCCCTCTTCCCATATGAAAGGGGCTCAGATATTTTGGCTGGAGATTGGATAGAGTTTTGAGACTTCAAGGATCTTAGTGTTCTATCCAAGCACCACCACCGACAAATTACTGTCAACCACCACCGGACCACCGCCCATCTACCGACCATCTCCCGACCACTCCCTCTCCACTGACTGTTACTAGACCAATACTTGTTCGTTGACCGCCACCCTACAGCCTACCTCGCCCAAACCTCCATCGCCCGCCGACTACAATCCTATCGACTAAACGAATGAGTCAACACTCTCTTGAAAATAACTCTCATATCACTAGATTCTTTCAACTTCTATCATATAATATGCTATATATGATGTATTTTTTCTACATCAAGCCAATGCCTTTCCCGAAGGATGAGCCTCAATTGTAATCAACTATAAATACTAGTGGATTCATTTTAACTGGGCCAAACCCTATGCTTTTTCCCCTTTTCAAGATTTTCTCATAAAAATCTTAGCGTCTCTTATGACTCATGCACCCCTCCCTTACATGTCTGTGTGGTGATTTTTTTGTACCAAATTTGGACGCTAAAATCTATATCTCTCTTAGGCCACAAATATTTCAAGGCACAACAATACATATACAATTTAAAATTAAGTGCAAAAAAGATAAATTAAATTTTTAATAATAATTTAAAAATATTTATGAATTATATTTATTATCACCCACTCTTTTTTTCAGCACATGTCTATCAATGTAATTTTTGTTTAATATAAAAAAGTTTGACAAGCATTGGTTAGGTGTTACAATGTAGGGGTGGTGGGGAGAATATCATTTGAATGCGCGCAGGATGTTGTCCTGTTCACCTTTTGATGATTTAATGAACATGAATGTATTTATAGATCCTTTTCATAATTTCTTACAATATCTCAAATCCATCTAAATTTATTGAAATTTGTTAAAAAAAATAAAATTTTAATATTTATAAAAGATTTTCAAACAAATCAGTTTAGTTTATTTAATTGTTCCATAAATAGTATTTATGATTTATTCTCTAAAATTGCACATTAAAAAATATACAGTAATTAAAAATAAAAATTTTGATTGAAATTAATTTGGAACTTGACTCGGTATAACTCGAATGGAGTCGGCTAGGCTCATGTTCGTTCCATCCTTAGTCAATTCAATGTCACTTTTTAATTAGCTTAAATTTATTTATATATATGTATGTGTGTGTGCACGAGCACGTGTGAGTTGGGTGAGCTTTTGAATCCGACCCATCTGAATTTTCAGATTTATTTCTGACCAATATACTACGAATTCGAGCACACAACAAGTAATATATTGTTAAACTCTTGAATTCAAATATAATTTCATATCACTACAATCAATAATCTAACTCGTATTGTTAATGATTCTTGTTTATAAATTTATAGAGAGAATTTTGTTTGTGTCATGGATGTCGAATTCAAAGTAAATATTACTTCGACACGATAAAATATAGATTGAAGTTTAAGGTTTTGTTTGGGACCATTTTTTTGTTGCTTCTTAGGCTTCGTTTGGGGCGGATTTCTTACTGCTTCTTAAAGCCGCTTTCTAGTACAAAAGTTAAATTTTTTGTACTAGAAAGCGGTTTTAAGAAGCAGTAAGAAAGCCGTCCCAAACGAAACCTTAAAGAAACTTTTTAGTAGTAAAAAAATTAAAAAATTTATAGTAGAAAGCTGTTTTAAGAAGCGACAAGAAAGTCGTCCCAAACCAAGCCTAAATTTTGTTTTTTTTTATATAATTTTGAAGTGATAATTGATTTTGATTTTAGAAGTTTAACGTTTGATTTTGAAGTTTGAATTTTGGTATGCTCACTAAGGCTTCGTTTGGGACGGCTTTCTTACTGCTTGATAAAGCTGCTTTTAAGTACAAAAATTAAAATTTTTATACTAAAAAGCTACTTAAAGAAGCGGAAAAAGGTTAATTGTTGGTATAACCAACATTTAAGATATAACCAACATTTATAGCATATGAGGAGCATAGTTTGCATGTTTATTGAGAAATTAAGAAGAAATGAAAACCATCTTGGGGTAATTGTGAGAAGGGAATGCCATTTTTTTATTTATTCTTTACAAATTATTATATTTTTATAAGATCTTTTCTGTCATGCTTAATTTTTATTTTCAAGAAAAAACAAAAAATTTAGAGATTTTGATTAATTGTTGGTATGCATTACCATGTGATTAATTTTGCTAAATAATATGCATTTTTTATTTATGTTTAATGTTTTTTTTTTTCTTAAAACATAATTACTTGGTGTATTTTTAGATATTTTATTTTTTATTTTTAAAAATAAATTAAATTATTTCTTAAAATACTTAAAATAACATTTAGATGTTTTGAGTATTTTTTTTTTTAAATTACTTGACAACTGCAAGCATTATAACCAACCTACATTGCCACTATTATAAAGCAAATAAAAATAATATATTTTAATAAAATAAATCTATTTTATTTTAAATTAAAATAAAAAAATACCCCAAACAGCCCTAAAAGAATAGGCATAATCAATGAGATCTGAAAAGTGTAATAAAGACAGCTATTATGATTAGGGAATAAAAGAGAGGATCCAATACATTGAGATAATTTTTAACAATTTTGATTTGAAGGCAACAATTATTATTATATTTGACTATTTTTAATTTTTTGTATGGGCTTTGTGATTGGATTATTTTAGAGTATAAAATATTTTAAATACAAGAGTTTATATATATATATATTTTTTACATTGCATTCTTTTTAAACTGTATTCATTTTACACTGCATTCTTTTTTCATCCAATCCAACAATCCCATAACAAAATTTATAGGAACATGATGATTATATGGAAATAATATCTATTTAGTCCTCACAATAATTACAAATGCAGCCACCCCAAATGAATAATATGATCCTCTATTCCTCTATACCTTCTTAATAATTACATTTTTTGGCTCATCAATTTCAAAAAAAAAAAAGCAAAAATTAAAATTTTATATGAAAATTTTAATGAAAATTATTTTAAATATTTAATTTGTTTAAAAAACACTTTAATCATAAGAGCTATTATAACATTTAATTAATTAAATTAGATAATGTCAATTTTAATTTAGATATGGCCAAACCCACTTATATTTATTTATTTACTCTCTCTCTTTCTATTAACAACAAATTTAATATAGTCGTAAATATAAAAAAAATTAAGACATGCCGAACAATTATTGGCCGCAACAGTCAAATAGGTTCAATATATTTTTTTGGTATAGTTTTATTATTGTTTTACGAAGAATCTTTATTGTACAAAATTTTTTAGTTTAAAAAAAATTATACTTAAAAGTTTTTATTTTTTATAGCAGAATGATAGCTGGCTTCATTTGGGACTGCTTTTAGGCTCAGTTTGAGATATTTTTTTACTCCTTAAAAAAAAAAATTTCAGTAGAATAATTTTAGGTTTCTTTTGGGACGGTTTTATTGCTTCTTCTAAAAGTCACTTTTTAGTACAAAAATTATTTTTGTACTAAAAAGCAGCTTTAAGAAGAAACAAGATAGTCATCACAAACGAGAAAAATTATTAGGTCCGGACACCTGACGTAGCTCTACATTTGGTCTCCAATAATATGTCGTCACATGCTATTACTGTTTACCGTGCGGCCCGATGACCCGGACCCAGTATTGCTATGTATTGACTGATTTGTGTATTGCTAGGTATTGTCCGGTATTGGTCGGCAATAATGATAAATATCACTCAGTTAAGTCCAATACCTAGCAATACCCTGGTTTTTCTAGATATTGCTAGGTATTGCTCAGTATTGCTAGGTATTGGTCTTGAAAAAGTGATATTTCTAATTATTGTCAAGCAATACCGAGCAATACATAGCAATACCGAACAATACCTAGCAATTCCCAAACATAGCAATATCGAGTTTTGGTCTGGGTCAGGTCGTCGGGCCGCGCGGTAAAAAGTAAGAGCACGTCCCCACATATTATTGGCGTCCAGATGTAGAGCTACGTCAGCTGTCCGGACTAAATTAGTCCACAAATGAAGCCTTAATTTTTACACTTAAAAGCTACTTTAAGTAATAAAAAAGTTTTTACAAACGAAATCTTAGAAGCAGTAAGAGAGTTATGGAAATAAAGCCTAAATAAAAGAAAAATCTTATGCATTTTTATATTTTAAAAAATTGAATTCATATTTTATAAAAAAACCCTATGTCAATGCAATCATAATGAAAAATGAACACGAGTGGCCCCACATAACATATGGAATATTCAGATGCAGCAGCGTGTATTGAGCGAGCCAGCGTGTGCCCTGCCCGTGCAGGTGGCCACCTATTGTAGGGTTTGTTCGGGCAGGATCACGAAGCGGGCAGCATTTATTATTAATCTGAGAAATATTTATTATTATTATTATTCGAATGAGACTAATTGTCCACTTAAAAAAATAAAAAATTAATGAATATACAGATCTGATACATGTAATTTCAAAAATATATTATATATAGGGGTGTAAACGAGTCGAATCGAGTCGAGTATTTGCCTTATAAAGCCTGGCTCGTTCAATCCTTATTGAGCTCAAGCTCGAGCTCGAGATCGAGCTCGATTAGTGGGCTCGAGATCGACTCGTTTAGAAAATATCAAGCTCGAGCTCGTTTGAAAAGCTTGAGCTTTTTTGAGAAGCACCAATGCATGTGATGTGTATTATTAATAGGGGTGTCAATTTCGGGTCACGGGTCGGGTTCGGGTCGAACCCGGAACTGACCCGGGTTCAAACGGGTCGACCCTAACCCGACCCGAGTAGACAAACGGGTCAGAAATCCGAACCCGGACCCGACCCGGCGGGTTGCCGGGTTGACCCGACCAGACCCAGTTTTGGGTTCTGCAGACGGGGGCGGAGGCGAGCGGGGCAGACATGGCGGGGGCAGCAGCGTGGGCGCGGGCTGGCGCACTGGGCAGCGGATAGTACTTGGACCAGATTTATATTCAAAATAAAGGATAAAACTTATGATACGGACATAAAGTTACTAAATGTATCTAAATATTTATAAAAATTATTTTAATAACAAAAGCTAATAAATAACTATAAAATGTATTTATTTTAGTTTCTCATAAATTAAAAGTAAAATATATTTAAACTTATTAAAATATAAACTCAATTAAAAATAATATCAAATGAATTAGAACTTAGCTTGAATTACAGAATTAATTCTTTAATAAAAATTTAAAAATGATTATAAGAAAATCCCAAAAAATTGACCTAAATTAAAAAACTTAAATTAGTATTAAATATCTGTTAAATTATTAATTAGATTTTACATATAATAGAAATTAACTTAAATCATTTATATAAGTTAGGGGTGAAGTGGAGGCCGACCTGTCTCGAACTTGCTTGTTAACAAGTCCTATCAGAGGCAGGCTAGGTGATAGGTAGTCGTCTGTTTCTGAGCTCAACCCGCCTCGTCACTGACTCGATATAATTATAATATTATTAAATATTATCTATTATAATTTAATTAGGTGGTGCATTTTGATTCACGACACGCAAAATCCGACCCGGACCGCTCAAAATCCGGTTGGACTCGACCCGATTTCAAAGACGGGTTGGGTCCACAAATCGACCCGTTTTGAAACCGGGTCGGTTTCGAGGTTGACCCGTTTAAATCAAAAATTTCGAATCCCGCCACTGCCCTCGCCGCCGCGCTGCTACCGCGGGCGTGTTTGATTAAAACAAAATATATTTAGTATATATATGTTTATGAAGAAGATTCACACTTAAATATGTATATATTTTGAATTTGAGCGAGTTACTTTAGGAAGCCACACTCGGCTTTACGAAGAGTAGTACAGGAGACTATAGATCTATGCACCCTAAACTGGTTACGAAGATTTCAAGATTAGTATATCGTATCAACGTATTACTCTCACCCCAGAGTGGGAGAAGAAAATCAGCATGCTCGAGGAAGATTCAAATGGGTAGTGACTCTTTAACCATTACTGTGCATTATTCTAATTCAGGATAAATCGATCGCATTAATTTCATGAATTCGAATCATCATGGATAATAATTTGATAAGTTCGTGCCGAAGAAAAGGTATATCCAATTATTATGTACGTTCGCAATAATGAGAGGAGTAACGAATCGGTGTTTGTATCGGCTCCCCCCCAAAAAGATTTTTTAACAAAGTATATACTAATGGTTTTGGGGAAATTGATTTTGAAAATGAGGGAGTTTCTAAAATCATCCTACGAGCCGGAAGCGCTCGTAGTTAGATTACATCGTAGGAAATTGGAATTTTTCTATAAAACTCTCGATTAGAATTGCGGTGATAGCAATTTTATTTAAAGATTTTACGATCGATGCTCGAAAGAGACCAAACACAAGAGGGGGAGGAAAAAAGGGTAGGAATTGTCAATAGGGATTGGTTCAAGTTTGATCCTCAGTATTATCTAGAATCAAAGGAAGAAAGGTAGGCAGGTGTTCGGAATTCTAATTACTATCAGAAACTCTTAATCTATCCTAAGATGTATCAGGCTGTATTTGATTGAAGAAAATTTGTTTTTTAGTTTGAGTATTTATTAAAGAATATTGGGATTCATTCCCGGATTTGAAGGTTTTATGGCCGAGCAGCCTCAGAACCTAAGTCTAAATTGGGCACTAAAAAGTTAGTGCCCCGAAACAGCTAGTGAATGCGGATCTGGTCTTACCCGGCCTGGATTGGGGAGCCAGGCTAATATCAGCCTAACATTTAAAATATGAGTCAAGTCTTTTAATGTAAGTGGTAGGGACGTAATTTAAGAAAGGTTTGAAAGACAACGGGGCTGATCATCTAGAGCAATTCCTAATTGGCCCTTAGACTTATGTGGTTTTTGATGTCTAAATATAATGCTAATAAATAATTAGACAATCCTTTAAAATTTGTTATAAGTGCGATGCAGTAATTGACTCAATTGAATGCAAAATCAATATGCAAGCAGTTTACAAATCTTTTGGCTAGAAATTAGGTTTTATCCTAGACCATTGCATTAACAATCCTGTACAGATCGGCACCTCTAAGGCCCGGTGCTGGCAGAACCTGCAGGCGGGATAGATAAGTAAATGATGCCTAAAAGGTACGAGCAGTACTTTAATATGATGCATGAAAAACCTCGTGATGTCCGGCTTACCTTCTTGGACCCGTTTAGAGTTTCTATCTTAATCTTAAAAATTTTATTTATTAAAGTAGAAGAAATTTTTGAACAGACCACCTAGAGCCTAAATTCGAATTCCAGCAACCAAATACGGCATGCATTAAAGACTAGAAAAGACAGGTATTCTAATGCCGCAATCAAATTAACAGAATCAATTAAAATGTTATCAATTGAGATGTCCATAAATGGCAAGTCACTATTATACATTCTCAAAAATTACAAGAATTAAAGTCGGCCGGCGACTGACCTAACAACCCGGAATTTTAATCCTAAATAATATGAAATTTAGAAAATTCTTGGGATCTATCTCGTTGTCCATTTTCTTTCGTCTTCTCACGACGCATCTTGATTCGGTCGGTTCGGATTACAATGAAAAGAACGTCCCCTTTATTGGGTGTTATCTTGTTTCCTCTTTGGATATTTGAGAGATCCTAATTTACTTCCAAATGAAGAAGACTCTCCCTTTCGGGATGTTTCAACCTCTTTGGAATTTAAATTGGATCCGAATATCCCCAAAAATTCAAATCAATTTAAAGAATTAACAACTTAACTGAATAATTTTACATTGAAAAATCTAGAGCTCGATCCTGCAAGGTTATGCCTAATAATCAACAGTTGTATCAATTCCCAAGCAGTTATAATAATGAAAGAAATTGAAATGCATTTTTTTTAGCACAACTTGGCCATGCTCTTTTTATTTTAAAGGGGTCTTAAGCGAGAGGTACCTGTGCAAGGTTATATATATTTTAATTAACTGCGCCCTTTAATTCAGCTCCTTGATATGAGCATCGGCCACCTGCATAAATTGCACAATTAATTCGTCCCTACCTAGGGGTAAGTCGTAAACGCACAACATCACAGAGTGCAGTAATAGTACA